>NC_139239.1:32110199-32321677 GCF_977018435.1 Lepisma saccharinum | reverse complement strand
TATGGGATATGCCGTTGCAAATGACGTCTCATTTTAAACCCAATGTTTTTTTTTTGTATTTATTGCTTCACTTTTATGATTAACTTTTTGCACCAGTAATCAGTTTCTATAAATTTGGCTTTTTTTGCATGCGAATTGAATATATTTTATTTGCATCTTTTTAGACAAAATGATATAACATGGTAATGTATATTTCGAAGGATGATATAGATAGGAGTGTATTTGAAATTTGTTTGTAGATTTTATGTAAATTGTATCTTATGTAAATAAAATATATAATGGGCATAAACAGCCATATGCAATGCTGTAAGTCTAATAAATATATTGATGATGATGACAAAGGAAGTTAGTAAATTTATTGCGGTTGGAAACTTTGACAAGCATCCTAATAACGATTTTTGTTTCGCCAAATAGAGTGCACTTCGTAAAATAACTTGGTGACATGGCAAGGCAAGATAAGTGTGAACATTTTGTAGTAATATGCATTGTAATTTTCAATGAGCTTAGAGATTTGTGTACATAATAATATTTTATAATATTGTAGTGCAACTTAGTAATATTACCTGACTTATCCTTAGAAAAATAACATGCCGAGTTCTGTGCGTGCGGGAAGGTCTCAGTGTTCTCCGAACTTGTTTTTAAAACACCAGCAAGGACAGCCTTTGAAAAGGGGTGAGAAACAGATTCTACTCAATATTTATGTAATGTTCTGTCAGTGGTATCCTGAGAAACCAGTAAATGAAGTGGCTAAGTTGGTATCCCAGTGCAGTGGTGTGTCAGTGTCTGCAGTTGTAAGGGTTATGAAAGAGAGAATGACCGGGAGAGTAACAATGTATGCGACTGCATATTCGTCTGAAGTTTTGAGAGCGGGTTCTCATATTCAGAGGCTCTTATATAAAATGAATAGGTGCAGCGAACTATGAGTGTAACAGCAGATGATTGCGGTCATGGATCAGCTGACGCGGAGTGATACATTGAATCGGTGAGACTGTTTGTTTACAGAAGGTGTTAGGGTTTGTGATTTAGATCTTAGCTTGGATATGTCATAACCTTTTTTTATAGAGAAAAGAGAGAGAGGGTCATGTAACTGGTGATTTGCTTGGCTAAGGGGAATTTTCTGAGAATTTTTTTCCATTCCAAATATTTTTTGTATGTGTGTGTGTGTGTGTGTGAGTGTAGAGATTTATGCGCTTATGTATGTGTGTAAACATTAAGGCATTGACTTGTTAAGAATGTTACATCAATAATACTGTCTCGGGAATGTTATGCTTTTTTTTTTCTCTATAAAAAAGAGAAATTTGTGTTGATTGTTTGGTTAAAAAGAATTTCCTAATTATTTGTTTTGTCACAAGAATTGTTTGCATTCCAAACATTCCTAAGTGTTTGCATAAAGATTGATACACTTACAGCTATATATGTGCATTAACTTGTTAAGAATATCACATCAATAATACCGGCTCGGAAATATCATGTTCTCTTCCTCTATAGAAGGTCATATAAAATGTGCTAATTGGTTGGCTAAGGGGGATTTTCTGATTAGTAAATTGAGGTTATAAATACGTACGTATAAAGGTTTTGCTAATATGGAATGCTAAAGCTCAGTACTTGGCTCTCTCAGGGATTCGAATTCTATTAGGTTAAACAGCATAGAAATTTCACAGCAAGAATTCTCATATTTACTGACGATATTCTTAACAACCTGTGTTGTGATTCCACTATAAACTGTATACAAAATATGCAGTTCCTAGAATGAGATGGACGAGGCTTATGAACCTCGACCTATACAACTTTGGCCTGTCTCGTCTCGTGGAAATGCTGTGAAATGCTGTCTGGTCTCGAAAATATTTGTTTGTCAAAGGGACACATGATCAATCTCGTCTCGTCTCGAATTTTTAAAAGCTTGTCCTGTCTCGTCCCGTGGGCAACACTAGCTCTGAGTACAGTTTTGTTCCAAAACAAAATGGCGCAAAATGTCCATGAGTATTTTCATTCATATTTTTTTCACATTGTATGTGCTTTTACTCTGTGGGTTTAGTACAGGTGGTATTACAAAATATACCCTGTGCTTTATCGACGGTTTTGTTTAGTTCTCGAGCCTAACATTGGGCACTCTGGATACACGTTTTTTTTTGGAACACGAGCGTTGTTTGTTAGCCATGCTTTCGAGTACTGCAAGGGCCTACATGTAAACTAATTGCACTCGATTTTCTAATGGGCAGAATTAGAGCACGTGATCATAAAATGCATGTTCAGCGTTTCCAACGTAGCTAATTTAGCACCCGAGACTAAATATGGCTGATAATCTTATTTCACATAAATGAGTGCGTGTCTTAATTTGAAATCCACCAAAAGTTGGTTTACGGATTTCAACACATGGTTATTTTGATACAGCGGTTGTGACGGATTTAACGTTGCGTTATTCTAATCGATTGCATTACAGGCGTCCGTCTGACTGCTACGTAGGAGAGACAGGTTCGATTCCCGGGGAGTGGGAATTTTTGCCTGCAATGTTGTTTTTTAAGTCCACTATGGCAAATGTGTCAATTAACTGAAATTGAACAATATTTTTTTATTTCTTCATAAATGTACATGAACGTACAAAAAACTTAGGAAATGGTGCACTGTTTTTTGTAAACATAAAGTAAAAAAATAAAGTGTTCCCCTGTGCATAGCACCACGCCATGAAGGCGTATAGGGGGGTGTGGGGGTAACGTCCCACACTTTCTTGATCCGGTCGTGAGTGGGGGTGATGTGATCAGCATCACGCCTCTGATCGCCTTTACCCCCCCAGGGTTTCCCCCAGGTACCCATGTTATTCGACGCTGGGTGGGCGCCGGGGCCGCTTTTATTGTTAGAAAAGTTCCCGGATTTGAACCGGCCGGGGATCGAACCCGGGACCTTTAGCATGGTAGTCAGACGCGTTACTGACTGAGCCATCGCGGTAAACATGCAGTAAATTTCTTGACAAGTAATTTTAGCTCACTATATTTTTGTTTTTTTTACTCCATCGATACCAGGGACAGTGTAGAAATATCCGTACAATTCCCTCCATACAATCGGTGATGTGACAAGAAGTTTTCTGGGGAACTTTCGCTGATAATCTACGAGGTGCGGCAATTAAATAACGAGACTGCGCACCTCCTGTCGCGTAGGATAGTGGGGGGGGGGAGGTAGCTATTGATGTGTTGTTGATATTGAACCTTCACGCGCACCCACTGTTTGTTTCATGATTCTGAAAATTTTTCTTATTTTTGCAGGCTTGCTTGAAGAGGACAGTGTTCTGTACTAGAGCCGGAATCATGGTGGACAATAAAGTTGAGCAGCGCATTAACATCAAATTTCTGGTGAAATTTTAAAAAACACCGACGGAATGTTGTGCAATGTTAAAAGAGGTGTATGGTGATAATGCTATGTCACGTGCGCGAGTGTTCGAATGGCACAAACGATTTTCAGAAGGGCGGGAGGAGGGTGAAGATGATGAACGTCCCGGCCGCCCTGTGAGTTCAAGAAAGGACGACAATGTTCAAAAAATTCATGAACTTGTGCGGAAAGACAGACGTCTGAGCATTCGGATGCTCGCAGACATGATGAACATTAACAAAGAGACAGTAAGACAAATTTTGCATGAGAATTTAAACATGAGAAAAGTGTGTGCAAAAATTGTTCCGAAAAACCTCTCTCAGGACCAAAAAGACAATCGAAAGACTATTTGCTGTGACGTCATGGAACGACTCAAAGCAGACCCAGAATTGCTAACACGTGTTATCACTTGTGATGAAACATGGATTTTCCAATATGATCCCGAGACCAAGCGTCAATCCATGCACTGGAAGACTCCCACATCGCAAGAATGAAAAAAGCACGAATGAGCAAGTCGAAACTGAAGGCAATGCTCATCGTTTTTTTCGATATCAGGGGTATCATCATGACTGAATGGGTGCCTCAGGGGTCAAACGGTGAATCAGACCTACTACAAAGAGACCAGATTTGTGGAAGAACGATGCATGGATCCTTCACCAGGACAATGCACCTGCCCATAATGCCCTTTCTGTGAAGCAATTTTTAGCCGCCAAGCGTATTCCTGTGCTCGACCATCCTCTGTATCCCCCAGACATGGACCCCTGTGACTATCTCTTCCCAAAAGTGAAAAGTGCATTGAAGGGAACACATTTTCACTCTGTGTAAGAGGTGAAACGAAAAACGGCAGAGTTGTTGAACAGTGTGACATCTGATGACCTACAGCATTGCTTTGAACAATGGAAGACACGTATGCAGCTGTGTATTGATAGGGGAGGGGAGTATATTGAAGGGGATACCAGTCAATTGTAATTTTCTTGCAATACATCACAGTTATGACACCAGTTTCGTTATTGAATTGCCACACCTTGTATACTCCGGCTGTTGTAGCAACCGGTGTCCATTCACGTTTCGGTAAACGTTTCAACGTTGTTTTCAGGACAATGAATCTCTTTGGTTTCCGAAAGCAAACAATGGAGACTGTACACCGCACGTCAGATCACGAATTTCTACCTTCCATGTTATCTAAACTCAACGGCCTGTTGATCAATCAATTTTCGGAACGCTGCTCTTCTTGCTGGAACAGTGACAATTTCGCATTCGCGACGATCGACATGACGAGGAAACCCAACGACGGAAAATACAGAAACAAAATCAACGACTTTCTAAACGTTGCAACCCCTGACGCTTACCATATGATCATTCTTTTCGTTCGTCTTCACTACATTCCCGCCGCCCTTATATGCGGCGCGGGGGCCGCCTTTATGGCAGTGACCCTCTGTTGCCGCGTTTACCTACTAAGGAACTCGCGGTCAATTAGGCCTAATGCTTGGGCAAGAAGCGGCAACATTATAAATCTCCCTCCCCAAAGCAGCCAGCAGAGAAACAGGATTTTGTCAAAATAACCGATCTGCGCTGTGAATGGACACCGGTTGCTACAACAGCCGGAGTATACAAGGTGTGGCAATTCAATAACGAAACTGGTGTCATAACTGTGATGTATTGCAAGAAAATTACAATTGACTGGTATCCCCTTCAATATACTCCCCTCCCCTATCAATACACAGCTGCATACGTGTCTTCCATTGTTCAAAGCAATGCTGTAGGTCATCAGATGTCACACTGTTCAACAACTCTGCCGTTTTTCGTTTCACCTCTTACACAGAGTGAAAATGTGTTCCCTTCAATGCACTTTTCACTTTTGGGAAGAGATAGTCACAGGGGTCCATGTCTGGGGGATACAGAGGATGGTCGAGCACAGGAATACGCTTGGCGGCTAAAAATTGCTTCACAGAAAGGGCATTATGGGCAGGTGCATTGTCCTGGTGAAGGATCCATGCATCGTTCTTCCACAAATCTGGTCTCTTTGTAGTAGGTCTGATTCACCGTTTGACCCCTGAGGCACCCATTCAGTCATGATGATACCCCTGATATCGAAAAAAACGATGAGCATTGCCTTCAGTTTCGACTTGCTCATTCGTGCTTTTTTCATTCTTGCGATGTGGGAGTCTTCCAGTGCATGGATTGACGCTTGGTCTCGGGATCATATTGGAAAATCCATGTTTCATCACAAGTGATAACACGTGTTAGCAATTCTGGGTCTGCTTTGAGTCGTTCCATGACGTCACAGCAAATAGTCTTTCGATTGTCTTTTTGGTCCTGAGAGAGGTTTTTCGGAACAATTTTTGCACACACTTTTCTCATGTTTAAATTCTCATGCAAAATTTGTCTTACTGTCTCTTTGTTAATGTTCATCATGTCTGCGAGCATCCGAATGCTCAGACGTCTGTCTTTCCGCACAAGTTCATGAATTTTTTGAACATTGTCGTCCTTTCTTGAACTCACAGGGCGGCCGGGACGTTCATCATCTTCACCCTCCTCCCGCCCTTCTGAAAATCGTTTGTGCCATTCGAACACTCGCGCACGTGACATAGCATTATCACCATACACCTCTTTTAACATTGCACAACATTCCGTCGGTGTTTTTTAAAATTTCACCAGAAATTTGATGTTAATGCGCTGCTCAACTTTATTGTCCACCATGATTCCGGCTCTAGTACAGAACACTGTCCTCTTCAAGCAAGCCTGCAAAAATAAGAAAAATTTTCAGAATCATGAAACAAACAGTGGGTGCGCGTGAAGGTTCAATATCAACAACACATCAATAGCTACCTCCCCCCCCACTATCCTACGCGACAGGAGGTGCGCAGTCTCGTTATTTAATTGCCGCACCTCGTAGATTATCAGCGAAAGTTCCCCGGAAAACTTCTTGTCACATCACCGATTGTATGGAGGGAATTGTACGGATATTTCTACACTGTCCCTGGTATCGATGGAGTAAAAAAACAAAAAATATAGTGAGCTAAAATTACTTGTCAAGAAATTTACTGCATGTTTACCGCGATGGCTCAGTCGGTAACGCGTCTGACTACCATGCTAAAGGTCCCGGGTTCGATCCCCGGCCGGTTCAAATCCGGGAACTTTTCTAACAATAGAAGCGGCCCCGGCGCCCACCCAGCGTCGAATAACATGGGTACCTGGGGGAAACCCTGGGGGGGGTAAAGGCGATCAGGGGCGTGATGCTGATCACATCACCCCCACTCACGACCGGATCAAGAAAGTGTGGGACGTTACCCCCACACCCCCCTATACGCCTTCATGGCGTGGTGCTATGCACAGGGGAACACTTTACTTTTTTACTTTATGTTTACAAAAAACAGTGCACCATTTCCTAAGTTTTTTGTACGTTCATGTACATTTATGAAGAAATAAAAAAATATTGTTCAATTTCAGTTAATTGACACATTTGCCATAGTGGACTTAAAAAACAACATTGCAGGCAAAAATTCCCACTCCCCGGGAATCGAACCTGTCTCTCCTACGTAGCAGTCAGACGGACGCCTGTAATGCAATCGATTAGAATAACGCAACGTTAAATCCGTCACAACCGCTGTATCAAAATAACCATGTGTTGAAATCCGTAAACCAACTTTTGGTGGATTTCAAATTAAGACACGCACTCATTTATGTGAAATAAGATTATCAGCCATATTTAGTCTCGGGTGCTAAATTAGCTACGTTGGAAACGCTGAACATGCATTTTATGATCACGTGCTCTAATTCTGCCCATTAGAAAATCGAGTGCAATTAGTTTACATGTAGGCCCTTGCAGTACTCGAAAGCATGGCTAACAAACAACGCTCGTGTTCCAAAAAAAAACGTGTATCCAGAGTGCCCAATGTTAGGCTCGAGAACTAAACAAAACCGTCGATAAAGCACAGGGTATATTTTGTAATACCACCTGTACTAAACCCACAGAGTAAAAGCACATACAATGTGAAAAAAATATGAATGAAAATACTCATGGACATTTTGCGCCATTTTGTTTTGGAACAAAACTGTACTCAGAGCTAGTGTTGCCCACGGGACGAGACAGGACAAGCTTTTAAAAATTCGAGACGAGACGAGATTGATCATGTGTCCCTTTGACAAACAAATATTTTCGAGACCAGACAGCATTTCACAGCATTTCCACGAGACGAGACAGGCCAAAGTTGTATAGGTCGAGGTTCATAAGCCTCGTCCATCTCATTCTAGGAACTGCATATTTTGTATACAGTTTATAGTGGAATCACAACACAGGTTGTTAAGAATATCGTCAGTAAATATGAGAATTCTTGCTGTGAAATTTCTATGCTGTTTAACCTAATAGAATTCGAATCCCTGAGAGAGCCAAGTACTGAGCTTTAGCATTCCATATTAGCAAAACCTTTATACGTACGTATTTATAACCTCAATTTACTAATCAGAAAATCCCCCTTAGCCAACCAATTAGCACATTTTATATGACCTTCTATAGAGGAAGAGAACATGATATTTCCGAGCCGGTATTATTGATGTGATATTCTTAACAAGTTAATGCACATATATAGCTGTAAGTGTATCAATCTTTATGCAAACACTTAGGAATGTTTGGAATGCAAACAATTCTTGTGACAAAACAAATAATTAGGAAATTCTTTTTAACCAAACAATCAACACAAATTTCTCTTTTTTATAGAGAAAAAAAAAAGCATAACATTCCCGAGACAGTATTATTGATGTAACATTCTTAACAAGTCAATGCCTTAATGTTTACACACATACATAAGCGCATAAATCTCTACACTCACACACACACACACATACAAAAAATATTTGGAATGGAAAAAAATTCTCAGAAAATTCCCCTTAGCCAAGCAAATCACCAGTTACATGACCCTCTCTCTCTTTTCTCTATAAAAAAAAGGTTATGACATATCCAAGCTAAGATCTAAATCACAAACCCTAACACCTTCTGTAAACAAACAGTCTCACCGATTCAATGTATCACTCCGCGTCAGCTGATCCATGACCGCAATCATCTGCTGTTACACTCATAGTTCGCTGCACCTATTCATTTTATATAAGAGCCTCTGAATATGAGAACCCGCTCTCAAAACTTCAGACAAATATGCAGTCGCATACATTGTTACTCTCCCGGTCATTCTCTCTTTCATAACCCTTACAACTGCAGACACTGACACACCACTGCACTGGGATACCAACTTAGCCACTTCATTTACTGGTTTCTCAGGATACCACTGACAGAACATTACATAAATATTGAGTAGAATCTGTTTCTCACCCCTTTTCAAAGGCTGTCCTTGCTGGTGTTTTAAAAACAAGTTCGGAGAACACTGAGACCTTCCCGCACGCACAGAACTCGGCATGTTATTTTTCTAAGGATAAGTCAGGTAATATTACTAAGTTGCACTACAATATTATAAAATATTATTATGTACACAAATCTCTAAGCTCATTGAAAATTACAATGCATATTACTACAAAATGTTCACACTTATCTTGCCTTGCCATGTCACCAAGTTATTTTACGAAGTGCACTCTATTTGGCGAAACAAAAATCGTTATTAGGATGCTTGTCAAAGTTTCCAACCGCAATAAATTTACTAACTTCCTTTGTCATCATCATCAATATATTTATTAGACTTACAGCATTGCATATGGCTGTTTATGCCCATTATATATTTTATTTACATAAGATACAATTTACATAAAATCTACAAACAAATTTCAAATACACTCCTATCTATATCATCCTTCGAAATATACATTACCATATTATATCATTTTGTCTAAAAAGATGCAAATAAAATATATTCAATTCGCATGCAAAAAAAGCCAAATTTATAGAAACTAATTACTGGTGCAAAAAGTTAATCATAAAAGTGAAGCAATAAATACAAAAAAAAACATTGGGTTTAAAATAAGACGTCATTTGCAACGGCATATTCCATACTACAAATTTGCCATTGTTTTACCTTACGTAATAAATCCTGTAACAACACTAGTAAATGTTTTGTACATTATAAAAAAAAATGCAAAATATCCCCCAATTTTAATTCAATCCACCTCTGAATCGAATTTTTACATATTCTCACGCCGGCACATATGTTCTATTTTGCTTCTTTTACTTGCCTTGCTTAATTAACTCTCGCTAATTAGCATTTTTTTGGAAGAAGTCAACTAGAACAACATATGGCGGTATGAGAAATATGCAAATTAAAGAATATTTTAGTAATATAAGGGCCCTAGCAATTAGCTTCGTCGACTAAGAGTACTCTTTTAAACATCTTCAGCTAGATCGTATTACTGCGCGAGGACGTTTAAAATGTTTGGGTGTTAAAAAAGTTTGACCTATTTTTTATTTCTATTGTTTGCTAATAGATGGCGCTAATAGTACCTCCTCTCTCTCTCCCCTCTTCTCCTCTGCTGTATGATCAAGATTTTGGAGAACATAAAATTTGCATCCATCTGATGTCGAACTAGAAACTTTATTTTTCGGGGGAGTCAACATTATTTTTTACTCAGTCGTCATATATAAACACACGCAAACATTCACATGTGCTTTTATTTTGTGTTCGGTAAGTACAAGTATATTCTTACATAAATTATTGTTTAATTTAATAAATTGTAAACTCGGAGCCTGCTATACTAACACTCCTGTGTTTCATTATACAGCTCACAGGTTGAATTGAAAGCGAATGTTGCGTGCATACAGAAATAACACAGAAAAAAAAGCGGATGGAAGCAATTTAAAATCAATGGAGCAAGGTTACTATTACGAGAACGTAAAAACATGTGCTTCATTGTTGTCCGAATTCGCGGCAAACGTGGAGGGGAGAGCAGAGAGGCGCGACAGATGCACGCTTGAACTCGCCGTGACCCTTCGCTTGGCAGCCATATTCTAACATTTACTGATTAAACAATATAAAACTCAATGATACTTTAACAGTTTATCGATAATACTGAATATAGAAAAATTGTAAATAATGAAGTAGCACGTTACATTTTTAATATAACTAGTAAATAGGTGAAAATCATTGTGACGTTTGTTTGGCGTCTACCTTCTGCTTCCGCACTGTGCGCCTGCGCCCCAGAGCGCTGTGGGTGAAGTTCGGGCAGACGCCTGGCGGGAAAAATAACAACCGTACTACAAGGGGACATGTAGATTCGGACGACTGGGACGTGAGTTCGACGGCACGCGAGAACAACAGGAGAGAACGGTACGGAGCACTTGCCAATCCGGACACAGCCTAAGTTGTACAATTAGGTACAAGTATTGTACAATTAGGTACAAATTGTTGTACAATTATTTCCCCCAGTATATTTTGTTTAATATTTTATTTCAAATTCACTGTCAGAAACTAGTGTTGCCAGTTCCTGGATGTAGGTTTACTCTGGGCCCGTTCCGAAAGTCGCACGAGTTTAACGCGTTAAACAAGTTATAGCAACTGGCCGTTCCATAAGTGCTTCCGTGCATTTCGTGAGTTTCATTATGCTGTCCCAAAAGTCGCATTCCGTGCATTTCGTGCAAAAACAAGATTCACCAAACACACAGGCCAGAATGCTGGTTTGTTCCGTGAAAATCGTCTGCTCCTTCCAGACAAAGCGCGTGCTGATGGATTCAAACTGCACTAGTTCGAAAAATGTATTATAATTTTAACAAATAGCGATATAAAGCAACATGCACAAAATAAGTATGCCTTGACCGTTCTTAGAATGTGATTAAAATAAGTAACAGTGGCCATAATAGAGTTTATTTTTGCCATAAGAACATTCCTTCCGCTGACGCCATGCGGAAACTTTCTCTAAACAAAACGCTGCGCCTGCGCTTTCGCCTAGAGTGTCCCATAAGTCCGTAAAATAACTGGTTTCACCAGATTCACGAGCCCAGTTATTTTCGTTGAATGCGTTCGTTTCGTTAAGACTTTCGGAACGCACCCTCTGTTGGTTGTCACTGTCAAGCTTCCAGTATTCGTACAGCATAAAAAGCTATAACCCCCTCAAAATATATACATTGTATACGCCAAGATGCTTAATAGCCTAGCAACACATCATGAAAAAACATACCAAGAGGACCCAGTGGGTTTATAAGTCAGTACTGCCACTATTTGTAGGTTAGCTTAGCCAGTGAAAGTAGTGGAATCTTCGGATGGGTTGGTAAAACCCCCCTCAAACCAATAGAGTTGCCAAATGTAACAAGGGGCAATAGGTCCCCCTCATAAAAAGCTACAGAGTGTTGCCCTGTGCCCTCTGTACATCAAAAGCTACGACGAGCCTCAAATGAGCCTCAAAAAATTCAGAACTATGTACGCTAAGGCTAGTGGGGTTAACACCCAAAAGGCTACGCCTCGCCCGATGTACACACACACAAAAAAAACTAAAAAATTATACACCGTGAAAGGCTACGCCGAGAAACACTGGGGTTAACACCCAAAAAGCTACGCCGAGTTGGTAACACTGCTTGTGTGAGGTTGCCAACTCCCCCCAAAAAGCTTCAAAATATCAGTTGGTGAAATTTTCATAGGGTGAGTTGGCAACACTGAGCCCCACATGATGATTCGAGCCCCAAATGAGGATGGTGAACCCGGGCACCTGTACTACTCTCCCAAGGGAAACCCCCAGTTTTGACACCTTGCCCCATCAGTTTTGGAACTCAATCGCCGCCACTGAGTATGCATCGCATAAATATTTACAGTAATATCATATAATCTTATATTACGTTATTACAACACTTCGTATTCGGTAAATAAAAAAGAAAACATAATCAGGAAGGGGTGGGATTTGAACCTACGATGTTTCGATCTTGACGAAAACAGTAAAAAATGAAAAGTGTTGTCATCTAACCAACTACTCCAGGAGATTTCTAACGAAAACCTCAGTAAAGCACGTTGATCTCAGTTGAAGAAACCTTGTGCCGGAGTTTCGAACCATTTTTCGCCAATAACCAAGGAAAAGACACACTTTGCAGAATCGTTTGGTGTTGTGCAAGGTATCTTTCATAAAAATTTCGTATAAAATCATCATGAATTTGCCTCCTTGCATTCAAATGTGACGGCAGTTCTTTCCAAGTGGATGAGAACTTGTTCAGTGTTTCAAAATGCACATAAATTTACCTCTTTTCAAATTCAGAGCGAGGAATCTTGAAATATTTTCAACATTCGTATTTCTACTTAACATTTTTTTGTCTACTCATGTATTTTATTAGTGCTTTAGGGTATCTTTACTTTATGGAATGTGAAAGAATGAAAAAAAAATTCACGAGCGTTTTCATTCAGGAAGAAGAAATGTTGCAAAGTTGGCTACTCTTAGTTGGCTCTGAAGCGCTATGCTGCCAAATTTACGAATTCCGGACTTTGAAATTTTTCAGGGCGGTCAAATAAGAAGTTGCGAAGTGTACGTATCAAGAGAAAGTAAACAGTTCTCCCCATCCCCCTACGTTTTGGCACCTTGCCCTCCGCAGTTTTGGAACCCAATCGCCGCCACTGTACATGCGTAATGAACACATTTCAAACTGTACTGGTAGCACGTATATTCTCTGGGGTGATGGAGTTGCCAAGATGACGGTCTAGAAAATATACTTGAATTAAAAGTCGCAGAATGTGTGTAACGCTAGGTAAATGTATTTTTTTAAAAAAAGAAATTTAATCATCTTGATTCGGATTGGGCTCTCTCCTGAAGCCTTTTCTCTTATGTAACTGTTCGTGGGTGTCGGAAGGGGATATCGAATCGAACAACACCAAATGCCAACATTACTTCCACGTAGGACGTCATGTACTGGACTCTGATGTCTGGACTCACAGCCAACATAATCCTCTGTCGGGCTTGGATTGTGTACTGTGCATAGTGTTTGTGATTGTCCTCTCATCAAATTCATCTCATCACCTTTCACCTTCATCTTTGCAATTAGCCACAATTAGCAGAAGACCGAAATAAGATTACACCAGTCAATCCATCAACGTACACCTATAAGATAAATAATTTACCGTGTACAAAGTGGACTTAAAACACGAACTCAATCAATCAAACCTATAACATAATAAATCTCTGTCTATATATAAACATGGATTTATGTATATATATGTATGCGTGTATGTTTGTTCAGCAATAACTCTCGAACGCCTGGAGCGATTGCAACCAAACTTGGTACACGTATCACTTGCAATCTGGAAATAAATACTGTGGGGGTAAGACACCCCTGGCATCCAGAGGGGTGGGGTGGGAAGGGGTGACATGTAAAAATAATCGAGAAGAACCACCGATATTAAATTCCGCGCAAACAGACATCCGTGACTCTATGCAATCCGCACAACGATAGTTTTCTCAGGTTGTCTAACATTCAGGCTGTGTTGCGAATGGAATCCATAATTTTCGTGACACTCCCAATTCGGTTCAACTCCAAGTCCATCAGCTATCGGAATGGGAGGTGAGAGGGGGTGAAAAATAAAATTAGTGTCGAAACCATAGTTTTCGGAGTCTCTAAGCTAATTGGTGACATTCATGATCACATTTAAAATTAGTTACATTTTACACTATAGTTAGAATTATTATTTTCCTGTCTAATACAAGATTAAGATAAATAAATACCCGGGCAACGCCGTGTAATCATCTAGTAAACTATATAAGCAAACGATGAAAATATTTAGACCATAGTTTCATTGTTGTACATTGTACTGTATGGTGTTTGCCCACCACGTAGGAGAGCGCGGCTCTATGACTCACTTAACCTCTCTTCAACGCGATCCTGGGCAAATGGATCATGCTGTTGATTACACCATCTCTCCTAAGGATGAGATAGACAACGTGCCTCAATGGCACGGCACATGGGATAGACTTATCTGGCTCTTATATCCAAATGTAGTGAAATATTATAACTACATTTTCTTACCATGGACGAACAATGTGGTGCGATTTTTTCAAAACTATTTGAAATTACTGCGAGAAGCAGCCAAAGGGTGAGGAAAAAGGTGTGACCTTGAACCGCCGATACTGATGAAACGGACATTAGTTGGTATCGTTGCTTAGACTAAGGCCACGAATGCTTCCATCTCTTTATGCCTTACAAGCAGGGCCGTAAAGGATCTCGCACTATTTATATATAAATAGGAAATATACACTTTGAATCGGGATTCTAAAAGGCTAAAGAAAAGGACAAAAGTGATACGTTTTTAAAAGGCCAGAAAAAGTGCTACGAAATATTTTAAGTGCAATTATTAAATACCGTTGACCAATGCATGAATTCCGGAAAAGGGTTAATCCCAGGGTATCATCCTGTTGGTTGTGCGAGCACGAGTACGTTTTCTAAAGTACTAACGTCATGTAATCTGACACAAAAATAAATGTTAGTAACAAGAATGAATCTGTAGTGCATGGCTGCAAACAAATATATGAATATATGTTCTTCAAGGACTCTAGGACTGTAACAGAACATCAACTAGAAAAAAGAACAAGAAAAGTTGTTTGCCTCCAGTTCGCTGCACAGCGTCAAATTTTGTCAGTGTCTAATGACTAAATACTGCATGTACTACATCTGTCTATCAACACGTACACACAAACACGCACAGTTGTCCATATTTTCACTTTTTCAAACTATAAGGGACTCTCGGATATAGTTCGCACAAGACCTCGCCTTTCCTAACGATAACCATGCTTCGAAGGTTTATGTAACGATACAAACAGGGTGCGAAATCCTGGGAGGGACAGGAATGTTTCCCTCCTCCCCACCAACAATCTTGTCCTAAAATATGTACCCTTAACCAAAAATTTCCGAAATGACGAGTTTTTGTGATAACAATAAAGATGAGTAGCAATTAGTTTTGAGGCCTCCCAGATGGCGCAGTGATAATCTCGTAGCCTTGTAATCAAAGGATTCCGGGTTCGATACCCAGTACATATAGTGGTTCGGATTTCACATTAAGCTGGCTGTAGGTCCAGTCCAGATAAGCATATCTGTGCATAAATTGGACTTAAAAACTCAAACAGTTTTGACATCCAATGTACAAACTGTGTCTGTCTGATTTATATTGCTCAGTGCCTAAATGTTGAAAACGCAAGACGCAGGCTTCTCGAACCTGCTTCCCTTTTAACATCCCGACAACCACCTCCGCTGGCTCCTGGTTATTGACTGCGAATAGCTATCGACAGGAAACCACAGGGGAACCAACCCCGATTGCTGAGGGTCGTCCTCCGGGGGGAGAAATCCTACTGCAGACTCAGCGTAAGGGGTCTTGTTTCGGCCTGGGGTCAGGAGAGCGGTATCCAATTGCCACAGAGCGCGTGACGGACAGGCAGCCGGGTGTTGCAGAGTGGTGGGTCGAGGTGTCACCGATGACAGAGCTCCATTGGAACAAAAGGAAGAACTCTCTGCCATTTGACTGTTTTTATTTTCATTGGCCATTGCGAACGCAATGACTACTTTGTTTTCTTCTCATGGAAATTGTCACAATCGAATCGACGGGTTGGAAATAAGGAATCGATTTTCCATTTCGAGACCCAAAGTGAATATAGGTTTTCATGGGAGGTAGGGAGGCACTGGCTCCTTCAACTCCTTCCCCCAATGTTTCGTGGTTTAAACAAAATTGATTATAATGTTGCAAAAATCTTCCAAAAAATTTATTTAAAAAAAAGTTTGCATGCAGATTAGAATCGTTTTCATCTTTCCATCTAGTACATTACACACACACACACACACACACACACACACACACACACACACACACACGTAGCCTCCCCTGTGGCGCAGAGGTAGCGGGGGTCCCGGGTTCGATACCCGGTGGAGGGACATAGTGGTTTGGATCCCACTTTAAATTGTAGGTCTAGTCCCGATTAGCCTTACTATGCATAAAGTAGACTTAAATCATCAAATCAAATCAAACACACACACACACACACACACACACACACACATACATACATTTAATGTCCTGGGTTCGATACCCAATGGAGGCACATTGTACAGTGGTTCGAATCCACTTTAAATTGTAGGTCCAATCCCGATTAGCCTCTCTGTTCATAAAGTGGACTTAAAACAAGAATTCAAATTGAAACACACATTTAAAAACTACTATTATAGCTTTATATGCATAAATAATACGCGCATTATGTAATACCATTATATCGACCTTCACAAGATGATCACTGCACAAATTCGTACCCTGGAATTGAAGAAAGTAAAACTCGATAGAGGCCATACACTACAAGGAAGGAACAGTAACAAAAATTGAAGTAAGTGATCTACATTTTCTTGCAACTTATGAAAATTTCGTCCGATAATGAGATTACAAGGAATTCAAAGAAACAACTTATGGAAATCGGTACTTTATTGATTTTGAAATTTTATTGACAGTACCGAAATAATATCTATTAAAATGAGAAGAAATACCTATTAAGTCAAAATAGAAACAAAAACTTTCGTACATTACAGTATCTATAAAATCAGAGTCACCTGCTGATATTTTCTGAGTAAATTTCATTCGACGTTTTGATTTGGGTAAAACAGTACATTAAATCCTAGTTCGTTAAAGCCTCAGACGAGCTGAGACTCATGGATGGTAGATGTCGGGCTCGTCAATTTCACATGTGTCTGTCTTGATCTTGCTACTGTTTTAAATTTCTATAATTTATGTAAATAAAGATAAGGTAGCTTAATTAGTTACGGATGCTCATATGCTAATAAAAGGTAGTTTGCGAAGAAAGAAAAAAAAACTTGTTGATTTGACTACTGTTTCACAGATCTCAAGAATTGAATATGAAATAATTTATTTATCAATTTTTATTTATACATGTTTTATATGTTCTATACGGGTCCTTCCTGTTGGTTTTCATCAACGACTTGTTACTTGGTAATATTCTTGGTTCAAGTTTATCTAAATAGCGTGGACTTTGTTGCAAGAGATAAAACATGCCTGCCGCTGCTCTCTATAGCATAATTCAGCTTTCAGCTATCAGCACTTGAAGTAGATTTCCACGGAATGTACCGGGGTGAAACTCGAGGGACCGTGCAAAATGTAATTCTCGAGATTATGAGAGCTGAGTGAGACCTCATCAGATACAAACTTTGTCCGTTACAGACGTCTATTTGCTAAAGTTGGCTTTGGATTGCTACCGTCTAGGAAGGAAGGACAATTACTCTGATAACAGAGATGGACATGAGAACAAAGGGAGTCAAAACATGGGGAATCCAATTTGGATAACAGGAAGCATGTGCACAGTTATGAAATGGTCCCGGATATTTCTGGATATTGTTCTGAATTCCTGTCGTAATACTCGCTGCGGATGAAACAACGGGAAGCGTTACAATGCACTGTTTGGTCTTTAGTACTGCTTGTATTGTTCTTGGCATGAGCTCGTATAAGTTGTGTACAAGTTGTACTGGAATTATACCGATATATGTAGCGGAGTGGTTATCATAGCGCGCTACAACTGCAGGGTTCCCTAGTTCTAACCCGTCCTGCGTATGGATGTTCTTTGTGAGTGTCCCTTCATCAATTTCATCACTCATCCCCACGATTTGCCAAAAGTGGAAGAAAAGTGAAACTAAATAACGAAAATGAACATCAAATCAAATAAGACTATATTGACCAAGTACGCGTAGATATTCATGAAATGAAAAAATAGATTTTTTTAACTAAAAAGCCTATACGATGCAAAAGTAATACCCCAATTATAATTATAAAATAAAATTGAAATGCAGTAGGGGATATACTAGGTTCTTGAATATGGCCGTTTATATTAATCGGGAAGTATAAAGTTTGAAGCTTGCTTTAATGTCACTTTATGCACAGTTAGGCTAATAGGGATTGGACCTACCACTTAATGTGGTAACCGAACCAGCATGAGCCTTACCGAGTATCGAAACCGGGACCCCTTGATTACAAGGCGACAACGTTAGCACTATTCTATTAGGAGTCCAATCTGGAGAGTTAAGAGAACATCAATCATGCATTGCCGGCTTCCGTGGCCGGGAATGGTTAGCACAGCACGCTTCAATGCCAGGGGTCCCAGGTTCGAATCCCTGCTTGGGCATGGGTGTTTGTGAGTGCTCATCAATTTCATCATGTCATCCCTCATTCTCACTTTCGCGATTAGCCAAAAGTGGCGCAAAAGCGAAGTAAAATAAACTAAATCAAAAAATAAACCATGCATCCTCAGGTTTGGTAAATGAAATGCATGTATTGAATCATGATTCAGTAGATGCTCTTTTTATTGACCTTTGATGCATCGTTTGAATAAAGAGAATTGACAAGACATATACGCTCACGTCGTTACTCGTGCGTAAATCCCGCAGGGCAACAGTCATGAAAACCAGATGAGCCAATTGGCGTCTTCGGGAATGCATCGACGCTAGGATTCCGCGCTGACAGGTGATATATGGTCGCCGTAAAGGCAGCCAGATTCCCCGAGTACCAGTAATTCCCTTCTCGAGGCACGAGATCGATTCCAGCAAGATGTTTTAAGCAAAGAGGCATCGCCTGGAAATTGCACGCAGCGTCTTCGATCTTCCAGCAATCTGCAAGCAATGAATATTGATCACTCATTTGAGTTACCGCTGTTTCTGTCGCTCCTGTCGGCGCTCTCCGTCCAGATTATTGCTTCATGAGAATTTTTAAAGCGATAAAGGATCCTCTTCACCGTGAAGGGATTATTTATTATGTGGCGTTTCCTTTGGCCTTTGTAATAATATGTAGAATGGAATATAACACCATTAAGCCTTGTTTCCATGATATGAAAAACTCAATATGCTGGCCAAGGCAGTAATTTATTTTATTATAAAACATAAACTAAACGTAACGTTTCAACCTTCTAGCAAGATCTTCTTCAGACTCTGTACCAAGTACAAATGTAACAAGGTACAAAAACAGGACGATATATATACATTACTCCCCTCCAGACTATTAGAAAGTTGTTCTGGAACATTCTAGCAGGTGGCTTTCCCTTGTCAACTGTACTTTCACCTAAAAGGCTAAACATATTTACTTCCATCTAGAATGTGATTGGACTCTTTATCTCACGCTCTTTTTCCTTCATTCTTCTTCCTTCTTCTCTCCTCTTTCTCTCTTGTCCTTTCCACTCTTTCTAACACCTTCTTCCATTCTTTGTTTAACTTCAGTCCCCCATTCCAGTTCATTGTGTCTTCTTCACCTTTCTTGGTGCAGAGTCTGAAGAAGATCTTGCTAGAAGGTTGAAACGTTACGTTTCAAGTATGAACCTTTAGAGCTCAGTGAACTTACCTTACAAAGTATATACCATTTTTCTATAAGATTTCCTTCTCTTTGTCTTCTAGCCTCTTTGTTTCATTACAAGTTCACAACTACTTTCTTCCACTTGCCTTACTTTCACTACACTTTTGGTTAGTTGATTTGGTTTATTTCACTTTGTTCTTCTGTCACTTTTGGCTAATCGCAAAGTTTAGTGACGATATTATTAAATTGATGAAGACATACTCACAAAGAACGTCCATGCCCAGGCCGAGATTCGAACCCGAAACCCCTGGCGTTGTAGAGTGCTGAGATAACCACCGCCACGGAAGCCGGCCACTGCACTTTTGCTATTACCACTAATTTAATGGTTAGTTGTGATTACAAGTTAATTATTTTCACTCACTTGCACTCTCCCTTCAAGTCCTTTGTCTTCTCTATCGAGAAGGAAATTTCACAGATTCCATATTCGCGCCTCGTTCTCCCAAGATCCGTTATTCCTCATAACGATTTTTATTACACTCTCCATCTTAAAATTATTTTACCTTCCTAATAAATTTGCGCCTTGTCTTCCGTTTCTTTGTACCGAAGGAGAATGTGAAATTCCGTCTCTTTCTCCCAGCATAGCAGGCGTTGCCGTCTTCCCGTTTGCGTTTGTTTTGTGTCCATCCCCCAGTTTGAACCAGGTAAATCCTGATCTGTCTTTCGCCCCACGTAAGTCCACAGGTTTCCTCCTCCCCTATTCCCGGTCAGTATCCATTATTAGTCCGTTTCCACTTCGAGCACTGCAAGATACACTGGGAAAACATGCAATACAGACACTGACGGACTCAGGGAGGGCTGTTGAGGCTGCAGCCCCTTCCGAAATTTTTAGAAAAATCAAAATTTTCACATGAAAGAAGTAAAGAACTAGGCAAAAACCAAAGTAGTAAATTCAAACTCCCCTTAAAATGCCCTCCGATAAAGAAATTTTAAAGCGAATGTTAAATATTGTAATTACGAAATATTTTGTGTACTGTATTTTGTGAACGCAGCTATGCAATAATCACCGTTTGAATTCCAGTGCGAAAAAAATCCTGCGTACGCTAGTGGTAGGAGGTTATGACGCATTTTGAAGAACGAAGTCAAACGGATATTCTTGCTAAATAACATTACCTGTGACATAATTACTATTTTTCGTAGTATTGACATTTCAACACCATAAAACGTTAAACTGTAGTGTAATGTTCAAGGGCATTACAGGGTATAAAAATTAAACAATTAATTCTAATTCTCCGATATAGTGTGCTTGAACGAACGTTACTTCGAACTTTGTTTTACAGCGCCTGAAATTTTAGTAACACCCTCTTCTTCGTCAGAACAGTCACTTTCAAGCATTTAAACCTGCTCCACATTTCTCTTCTCAGTTTTTCTCGGTTTCTGCTGCAATTTTTCTTGCTTTCCTGTTTCTTTTCAGGGGTTCTTTCCCCTCCCTGAATTCTTCTCCAGGGAGACTTCCAGCCTTCTCCCTCCCCTCCCCAGCGGAGAACCTTAGAAATCCTGAGGAGGCAGTTTCTTTTCTTCCCTCAGGTTCCAGGACTGGCCGCATTAACGGAGGAAGGATGCTCGGGGGGAGTTTGTAACAACTGTCAAGCTTCCTTCGCGTCAGGGCATTCCACGCCGAACGACGTCACAGCATAAAAGAGCATCTTCCTTCCAGGAAACTGCGGATGAAGATGGGATGGAGGGAAACAAGCAGCAAAACTTGTCACATTCAGAGATGTTTTTGGCGAAGACAAACTTTAAAGCCCTTAGTTTTTTTTCCCTTTTCTTGCCGGACGTAACTTTTCCGACATGCAAAGGAACATTCGTCAGTGTCAATGTGCAAATTGAAAACGCCGAGCTGTGTTTTTCAGTTAAGGCAGGTGAACGAATTCCAAGAAGTCTGGTGGTACCGTTTGGTGCACCTACTCAAATATTAATGGTGCTTTTCTTAATAATGCACGGGATAAGATAAATGGTCATTTCTGCTGCGGCGGCGAGTGAAGTAATGTGGTAGCAAACTATTTATCATAGGCAACCCGCCTTTACGGTAGAGGCTGATGCGTTGCATAACGAGCAGGGAGTGATTGAAGGATTGCCAGGTGCATATTTAAATTCTGTCACATCCAGAGAGCAAGCTTTAGAAAACGAGACAAACCCAACAAAGAACTTTGTAGAAATTTTCAGCGAAAAATGCAGGCTCGACCAGGACTCGAACCCGGGTCTCTGGCATACTGTGCCATTGCTCTAACCACCGAGCTACCGAGCCGGCAATGGCAATGCCACGGTATGCCAGAGACCCGGGTTCGAGTCCTGGTCGAGCCTGCATTTTTCGCTGAAAATTTCTACGTACTACAACTCTTGTGGGTGCCTAATCTACAATTAAAGAACTTTGTATATATTGCAACAACAATTTCAGTTTCGGGTTACTTATTTAGATTTTAAGCACGAGGCACAGTCAAGAAGTTAGTTACAGTAGCACGAAATAATTTGCGGAACATTTGTGGATAATCTTCGGGGGGAAAAAAAGTCCAACGTGTAGAAACGATTCGCATCTCATTTGGAATTTTCTCTTCGGAATGATATCGCCGCTCGCAATATCCTCTTTCATGGGACCAACCACATGGAAATCACAAAGTGAAAGGCCTGGACTGTAGGGAGGGTATTCCAACGACTTCCTCTTGAGTTTCTCCAGGAAGACGTTCGTTACGTTATCCATACGCTCGTTCTCGAACAAGGTGCATAATTTTGCGATCGACTGGCGGGAAATTTCTTTTATCACCGTTCACTTCACATAATTAGCGATGGATTTCAGTGGGGTTACATTTTTTCTTGCACAATAACCAGTCCCTGCGTGGTTGGACTTTCCAAGTTTGGCTGCTACTTGCAGCGAGCGCGACGGAAAACGGACGAGATGTCCCTGCCTCTTACAAAGCTGTATTCTGACGGAACTTGTTGCCAAAAATAAATCTTGGCAAATTTTGGAGAATTTTCATTAAATTTTCCCCCCTTCAGAAAAAACGTCTGGTCGGATACAACTAAGTTTTTCACTGTTCCCCTCACATTGCTAAAAGGTTTCCTTATCTAAGGAAAATTATGCTAGGATCTTATTTCTGTAAGTTTCCTAAACTTCCGAGAGTTCCTTAAAAAAATGTCTGCATATATTTCTGCGTCAAGTATAAATAGAAAGAGACAAGAACACAATAAACCATAGAAATAAACACGAATTATCAAAATAGGTTCTAATGCACACCAGTTAACGCGTGCCTGAGCTGAGTTTGTAGGAAGTGGGGAAGTAAATGCGACATCTCCCTGCAAAATGTCACAGTAAATTTTTGACTCGTTTTGAATTTAAAACCACTTCTCCAGTGCAAATTAGGCTTTGTACGTACATAAATTGTTAATGCAAATATTCCAACGGAAATATTACTCTGATACAAAAAAGAAAATCACTTCGAGATTCTTGTTCACAAGAAACACCCAGTTCTTTGATGCATTTGTACTACAAGGTACCCATTCTCTCTCGCTGCTCCAGAACAGAACGGAGGCTGCTACAAGGCCCCACCTTTGTCTTCTCCTCACGTCCGTATCCCACATTAAGTAGCACAGTCGAGTGTTCGAAAAATACGAACTTGGGCGTGGAATTATAATCAGTTTTTGCTCCAGAGAGAATAGGAGAGGAAATTCCTTCTCCAAAGTGGAATATCCTTCCGCACGGCTCGTTGGTATTCGGAAGGAAGATTTGGCACACCTTCTTACTCCCTTTAGAAGTCTATGGTTACCTAATATAACCGCCCAATAAGTTATTCTCGCAAATTTCAATAGGGATCCTAAGGCACTTAACTCCAAGTCGATACATTTGGTGGCAACTAGAGTAATTCAAAAAATTATGATCCGGTTTTAGATGTTGATATTTCAAACTAAATAAATGCCACCCTGATGGCGCAGTGGTAGCGTCGTCGCCTTGTAATAAAGGGGTCCGGGGTTCGATACCCGTTGGAGGCACATGGTGGATCACGTCCCAATTTAAACTGTAGGTCAAGTCTAGTCTTGCTGTCCATATAGTGGACTTAAAACACCAAATCAACTAATAAAATCAAACTTAATAAAAGTTATTGTGACATACTAAGTTACTAAACAGGAACAATACTTCGTTCTTCATCACCATCTTCTTGTTCCGTTAACACCCTGTGTGGCAAAGACATACTATATTTATCTCATCCCTGGTAGTACGTCTTCCTTCTTTACAGTTTTCTTTTTCATTAACAACTTGTAATGCAAAGCAATAACAAGGCTATCTCTCAGCCAAAATAATATTTTTCTTCTTAACTATATTCGTTTTCGCCAACACTTTGTAATGCAAAACAATTCTACTTCACCATTTTCTCCTTTCATTAACACTCTGTAATCCTACACCTTCTCAGTTGCCCGGGACGTTAGTGCTTCTAGATGCAATACAAAAACACTTTCCGTGTGAAAGGAGACCTGACTACGCACTTCTTTTGTTTCAGTTTCAACCAAAGGATAACGCAACCCTTGTGTTTTCTTCTTCGCCACGGGAGAAGGCACAGGTAAGCGCAGTGTTTTGTTGAGTTGAAATCGACTGTCAAGGTGTCCGGGCCTCTGCGTTTAACGCAGACGCCCGGAATAATGCCTGAACGCCGAGCGCGTTTTCAGCGGGAAGTTTAAAATTGCGCAACGTTTTAAATAAAAATTTACATTTCGGTACTCACGCTAGAGTACAAATTATAGCTAGTTTTTTCAGTACAGTCTAGGCTACAAGCCTATGGTTGATTTTTCATTTGCCAAATGAAAGAATAAGAAAATAAGAAAAATGTTTATCTTTCTTTTTTATTGAAATTTGAAGTTCGTCGGTCCATCATGTAGGCAACGCCAGAACGTGAGGATTCAAAGTAGCACCTATATATTACTCCTTTTGTGTATGATCATAAGTTTCCTTAGAATGATATACTAAGTGTTTCAAATTACGTGTAAATATTATCATAACATTTAATGATCTAGGTTAGAAACAATGTTCTGAGGTACTTGACCCTTAACTGTTGAGGTGGGGTTTGAGCTACCCCACGAATATTTTGGAGTGACTGTACTTACATATTAATCACATCTGTTACCTGGAATGCTGAGTACCTTTCAGTCAGTTGTCTAGCAGCTGTGCGAGGATGAGTTTGTGTTAACCTGTGCAAACAGTCCGGTGAAATATTGTTGCATATACAGTTACAGTTACATATACCACTTACGTAACATTTTTGTGCAATATAAACTGCATGAAAAATCCATCAGTTTAATCTGATTGTAGAATATTTGTATTATTCTTTATATCTATGTCCTAATAATCAATATTGTGTAAGAATTTTAATTTTTTCCTTCTTTATGAGCTGCAAGAATTTAAAAATGTGAAGGTGTGCATTTTTTGCTTTTCATTTTGAAAGAAAATAGCACTTATGTGTATTATCTGTAATGTTTTTTATAAATAAGTGATGTAGTTATGTTAATTAAAATCAACTTCATTCATTATTTTATTTTTGAAATATATTCACAACCATTCCTTTGTGAGGACCTTTTTTTTTGTTGGGGGTTAGTCTCACCCCACCTCACCAGTTACGTCCCCAAAAATCCACCTCATCAGTTAACGGTTAAAACCACAAGGCAATGGTAACTCTTCAAATTTGCATAAAAAAACTACCTCCAAAAATGAAATCACAAATTCGCCACTGAGCGGGCACCCCTCAGTTCTCACAGTGAGTGCAAACGTGTTAAATCAACATGTACACACAACAGACGAGGAGAAGGCTGAAAATAATTAAAAGCTTTCGACATTCGCCGCTCTAATTTAAGCAATTTTTAGTTGCCTACTAAAAGTTACTAGCTCGAGTTTTAATGAAACAGCAAATAAATTCATTGTTGAATTGAGGTACGTCCAACAACAGTGTTTTGCGTCAACGTCTATTCAAAGTTTCGTCCTGGGAGACCCATTCTCTACAAGGGCATTATTTTCTTTTGTTCTATTGTTTGCGGGACGTAGCAAACAATGATTTACACGAAGCATTCTTTGAACCTCCAGCCTCACACGCGAATAACACAGAACAAAACACGAGCTAATAACGAATTTAGGTTAGCTTTCACTCGTGTCCCAAAGCAGACAAAGTCGCTGCCCTTGCCTCGTTAAATGGCTTTGTCGAACAGCCCAATTTTAGCATCCAGTTCTCTTCCCTGCTTATCTCACTCAATGACAAACGTTTCTTCTCGATTTAGCTTGTGTTTTCGTGCTCGGTCTAACCGAACGATATCACAATATGCAAACCAATTACTCCCCGGCTGATATAAAACCACTTGCATCACCGTTTAGCAATGGAGCCAACTTTTAAAAAATATTGTGTGGACTGAACTCGGAGTTTTGTTTCATAATTGTATGAAATAATAAAAAGTAAAGTAAAGTGCTCCCCTGTGCATAGCACCACGCCATGAAGGCATATAGGGGGTGTGGGGGTAACGCCCCACACTTTCTTGACCCGGTCGTGACTGGGGTGATGTGATCAGCATCACGCCCCTGACCGCCTTTACCCCCCAGGGTTTCCCCCAGGTACCCATGTTATTCGACGCTGGGTGGGCGCCGGGGCCGCTTCCATCGTTAGAAAAGTTCTCGGATTTGAACCGGCCGGGGATCGAACCCGGGACCTTTAGCATGGTAGTCAGACGCGTTACCGACTGAGCCACCGGTAACATAATAACACAACATAACCTGTGGTGCAACAGCCCATTGGGGGCCAGGGACTACCTAGCGACTGCCGCCCTCTCTATAATCTGATCCTACTCATTCACTCAGCCGAAGTGGGAGATCAACCAACCAGTTATGGGTTGATGTTTGGTCAGCAAGACGAATCCCAAGTCGTTTTTGTGGGTGTCCATGAACGGGTTACGCTACTCATTCTTAGTATGATGGTGGGTGGCCACCGGCCCCATACACAGGACGAAATCTTAGGGAATTTTATGCTATAATATATGTTATAAATGAACAGAAAAAATAGTCTGATCTTTAACCCATTTAACCCATCGCTCGCTTGAGTCATGTCTGTAATGATCATCAATTAGGCAAAACGGTAACTAAGAACATAATTTATTGTAACCTACAACTTCATGTTACAAAAACTCCATTAAAGACTAAACAAAAACGAAAGCATAATCTATCTCCATAGTCCATAGTCCATATTTACATATTCTTTATCTTCTCAACCTCTGTCAATGTCGTCGGTCGCAGATGAGCGCTGCGCTTACCCTTCCTTTCCAGACATACTTGACGGTGTTTTAATTTTTTTTAAATATATTTCTTTTATTTGTAGTGATATGTTTATTTTTAACATTCTTCTTCATTACATTTTGTTTCAAAATGCTTATTTATTTTCAAACAGAGTAATACATCGACGAAGCGAGCAGCTCTCATCGCAAACAAAAATCGCATGTTCTTCAAAGCTGGCCTGAAGAACTCTGGGGCAGTTCCGCGCTCCACAAATATATAAAATCACTTGAACGCTTTTTTGTATTTTCTATTGACACGACAAAAATACATAGGTACGAAAACTCATTAGAAACGGCGTAGACTTATTGACTAAATAATTCACAAATCTAAATTTCAAAAAATGTAAGTTAATCGGTAGCGGATGAGCTCTGTACTCACTCTGACAACATTAAATGGTCTCACTTATCCTGCCCTTTACTTCATCTCATTGGAATGTGATCAGGACAATCGTGACACTCTAAACGTCAGCTAGAGAGCACCATAGACAAATATTCTAAATACTGTTAAAGGTTTCATGGCTGTAGCAACACAGGCATTCCATCTGTCCCTATCCTGAGCAAGATATATACACTCTTTTCCATCTATACCGATTTCCTTTAGGTCCATCTCAACGATATCTCTCCATCTTCGTCTTGGCCTTCCTACTGGTCTCTTACCATCAGGTTTCCCAATAAGAATCCTGTAAACTCTTCTTTCCTTTCCCATTCGTGCCACATGGATTGCCCACATAAGTCCTTTTGATTTAATTATTCTAATAATATCTGTACATGAATACAAATGATGTAGTTCTAAATTATACAGGGTGTCATTTTAATGGCACCCACGGACCACAGATTCGTGTAGAGGACATCAAAACAAACAACTTTTCTCAGTAACATTTTTCACGTTGGTGCGTCAATTCGACGCTACAGCCGTTCAAAAAATACCGTTTTGCCGCCTGGATGCTGGCAACCCAACACAACTTTTGATCGTATCTGTGACGTCATTTCCTGCGGCGAAACAGCTCACGGTAGGGTTGCAAGGATCACACAAATTTTGTAAAAAATGACAAACTACCAACCACATTATTAGCTGTAAAACGAAGCGAGAAACGCGTCCAGTAAACCGAACATCATAGCCTACCAGCCAGAAGTTCAGCAGTCATCTCAGAAGAAGGGGGAAATAAACCAACGATATGAGAAATGGTAAAAAACGTATTCAAAATGAAGTGTCATTATCGGATTTTAACTCGGCCTACATGTCAAATATCATCAACAATAAATTGTATTGTACTTGCAACTTACATTTGGCTGTTTACGCCCAGCTACATGTGAATTATATTTGCAAATCTGGTTGCAAGGTTGATATCTACAGGTTTGTGTCCAGATGCCTTGTGGTACTTTGTGCTGATAACGGAAGTATCTGAGGTTCACGTTGTTACATTACGGCTAAAACACGTACAACCACAGTAACAATCTAATGATGAATCAGTAGCGAATATACTGCCCGGTTCAGAGTTGCAAACTATTACATGTGTATCCGGTGCGTAGATAAACACAGTCGTCGGAGAGTTTGTTTTACTACTATTTATATCCCTGTATTTTCAACCATTTTTGTCACTTGCCTCATAATGCCCTGAATATACATTATATTATGTGTTGCTTATCTTTGGAATTTTGAGTTCTTTCATTTCTATTTTGTCATCTGTTCAGCGTGTCACAGACAACTAGTATCAGAAGGACGAAGTGGATAGACTAAATTGTAGATGCCAACTTGGTAACTAGATTTGCAAATATTTGACATGCAAGCTGATACAAAATTCGATATGACCACTTCCACTTGAATTCTATTTTCTTTCTACCATTTTTCGTATCGTTTGTTTACTTCCTGTTAGGTTACAGAACGTGTTTTCTCGTTTTGTTTTACGGTACATAATGTGGCTGATTGTAGCTATGTCATTTTTCACAGAATATGTGTGTTCCTAGCAACCCTGTAACGCATCGCTTCACGACGGGATATGACGTCACAAATTCAATCAAATGTTGTGTGTGGTTGCCAGCATTCAGGCGGCAAAACGGGCTTTTTCGAACGACTGTAGCGCCGAAATGATGCATCAACGAGAAAAATGTTACTGAGAAAAGTTGTTTGTTTTGATGTCCTCTATACGTTTCCGTGGTCCGTGGGCGCCATTAAAATGACACCCTGTATAACCTTCTCCACTCACCTGTCTCCTCATCCCTTTTAGGTCCAAATATTTTCCTAAGGATCTTATTTTCAAATACTCTCAATTTATGTTCCTCTTTCAATGTAAGGGACCAAGTTTCACATCCATATAATACTAAGAGCCTCCCAGATGGCGTAGTGGTAGCGTCGTCGCCTTGTAAACAAGAGATCCCGGGTTCGATACTCGGTGGAGGCACAAGTGGTTCGGATAACACTTTAAACTGTAGGTCCAGTCCCGATTAGCCTTACTGTGCATAAAGTAGACTTAAAACAACAAATCAATCAATTAATGAAACCATATAATACTACAGGTAAAATTACTGTTTTGTATATTTTAACGTTTAGTTTCTTAGATATTAAACGACAAGACAAAAGTTAATGAAGAGAAAAGTGACATGCATTTCCTGAATTAAGCCTGATTTTTATTTCCTCTTTAATATAATTTTCATTTCTTAGTGTTACTCCTAAGTACTTGAATTTGGAAACTGGTTCAAACGAGTTGTTATCAATAATCAGATTTTGTTTAATACCTAACAATTGGTTTCGACCTGTAAGCATATATTTAATTTTCTCTTCGCTAACTTCCAAACCTATCTCTTTAGCTGTTTTAAAAATATTTAAAAAATTTAAAAAATGTAAAAATACTGTTAAAATAGCACTTAATAAAATTAAATGTGAGCGCGACGCTCACTCGCGACCGGTCGCGGGTTAAAAAAACCACTTCATTCCATTTCTGAAAGGATAGTGGCCTCTTTTAATCATAAGTGTCTATTTCGAATCTATCTGCTTTTTTAGTGCTAAATCCGAGAAAATCTGTCCATGTTTATCAACTTCAATGCCTATTCTGTATTTTTTGGTGCTTTTTAGCCTGCCTATTTTGAGAGTGCCTGTCCATGCTCATCCTGGTTATAGGCCCTCATCCTCCCTTACTTTTTCAATACCGATGTAGCCACGAATGGTGTAAATAATAATAGAGAACACTGAAAAGTATCATATTGAAGATGCAACTAATTTTTACGAAATATTTTAATTTTCTTAAGCGCGGAGATTTTATTTCTAAAATAAAGTACAGGGTATGCAGAAAAGAATATCGGCGTTATAAATAGTTGTTGTGGCTATACAAGCCAACGTACGCACTTAAATGTAACAAAAAAAAAACAACTGCGAATTTTCTTTTCCGGCAACAATTACAAGCTGTTTCCTCACCCCACCACTTGGCAGCGCCAGTTTTCAAGATCGCGACTCTTCAAGGGAAATATTTTTGTGTTCTGCAGGTTACGAAATGCAATTCAGTTGTTACAGTTGAGCGGGTATTCAAACGTGAAGTGATCCCACTTCGGGACTTGAGATGCCAGATTGTACAGGCGGTTGCATCCATTACGCCGGAGACGCTGACCAGAATGTGGGAAGAACTCGGCTACCCGTTGGATTTATGCTGTGTAACGTAGTATGTGTAGAGTGCGTGTAGTAGATTCTAAATAAACTTGTAGACTTACTCTTCCATTTCATGTATGGCTTATTATTGTATGCCGCAGATAAGAGAAATAAACACATTTAAAACTCCGATATTCTTGTGTGTACACCCTGTACAATAACAGGCAAATTGTTACAGGCTCATATAAGTTGGGCCCACTGCCGTTTAGCAACACAGGGCAGAGATTCCGCGCATTTTGGAGGGATAGACCTAAATCTAGTCAATGGTGTAATACACGATGCAGACGGGACGTAAAGCTTAATAAGCAGATTCAAGCGCACCGACCAAATGACCGAAACGTGGATGTTTAATCTCCGATTTCATAATCTGGGTCCGACGACCGCCGCAGTTGCAATGCGGTTATCTCCACAGAGCAATTAGCCAGGGAGCATTAGACGACCACGTGACGTAGGACGATCACGTGACGACGAAAGGGCTCTTCCCAAGCATCCCACTGGAGGCTATCGCTTCCGAATGCTCGGCTCGCATTCCGAAATTTAATCGTGTCCAGGTGATATGTGGAGTTGTTGGCCAAGCAGAATTGTGCTGACTCGAATGATAAATGGTGCAACGTGAAGCAAATGGAAATGAATTGCTTTCACACTATGATTTTCTGTGCTTAGTAGAGCCTTAAATATATATATGCCCTAAGAGCCTATTTTCCTAAACACCTATTGTCATAAAATCTACTTGTTCTAAACACCTATTTTCCCTAAACGTATATTTACCATAAACATCCATTTGCCCTGAACGTCTACTTGCCCTAAACCGCTATTTCCCCCAAACATCTATTTGCTCTTAACATCTATTTGCCCTAAACGTCTGTTTTGTTCTCATGCTGAGATTCGTAGGCGTTTAGTACAGAAGTTAGTGTTTCAGAGAGGCTAGCCGTCATTAAATCTACGCATCAGAGGAGGTCTTTCAGAGTACAACAACCATTATATAAATTATTTTTTGCCTAAGATTCCCTATTTCGACCGCCACTGCTTATTTCTATTGCTATAACGTGTAGGTATTTAAGAAGACGGACAGATAATAATTTACAAATGTGAAAAATATGTTTGTGTTTTTCTTTTTACTTTGGTCTCCTTTCTAACTGTCAGAATTCATTTGTTCTTAATCCTTCTCATTCTTGTTATTTTTCTTTTTCAGTTTCTCCACTGTTTTTGCCTCATTTCTTTCTTTGCACCCTTGATTTCTCTCCGTTTGTGCGGCTTGCTTTTTTATTGCCTCTCTCTCACTCTCTATCTGTATTTACCTGACTTCCTTTTTCTCTCACTCTCTCTGTACGCGTCTATCTCTTTTCTGACTAGCTTTTTATCTCTTTTATTTTCTCTTTTTCTCAGTCTCCTGCTTTATTTAATTTATTTCTCTCTATTTATCAATATTTGTCTCTTTCTCTCCCCCCTCTGTTGTCCTGCCTCCTCTCTCTCTCCATCTCTCATCTCTCCACTTTTGTTATTTCCTTTCTCTCTCTCTCTGTCTGCCTAACGTCTTGATTTCTCCTATTCTATCTCTGCCTCGTTTATTAAGGTATCTTATTCCCTCCAGCTCTGTGAGTGTGTGTGTGTGTGTCTTACCTCTTAATTTCTCGCCCTTTTCCCCACTCTCTATTGTACCTCTTTTATGCAATATTGCCCCAATTTCACCAAACCTTTTTTTCGTCGACACTAAACATAAATTCAACGTATTCCACTTAAGAATTTTGACCATTTTCAGAAGATTTTGTGCGGCCTCCTACGCCCTCAGAGAATTTAATGGTTACGCAATAATCGCAGCTCCAACACTTTTAATTTACAGAAATATCTCAACGAAACAAAGTAAAGTTGAAAGTTCGTCGACCGCATAAAATGCCTCATTGACTTGGAAAACATTACAACAGATTATGTGACGTCATTTGACTAGAGCCCAACCACAGGGCCTAGAAATACAAATGAAGCACGCAGCACATCTCATCGATTTCTAATGAAGATCTCGCACGGGGGAAGAGATTTGCAGCAGAATTCGTGGCGCGTGTGTGCAAACCTGACGTAACCCCCGAGGCAATTTGTCACTTCAATCTGTCCGGAAGTTGGCAGTCTGCGCTGATGGACAGAAATAAATTTTGGGAGAAAAAAGCGTTACCATGCTGACACTTTTTTTGTGGCTTTTTTTGTAGAGAGAGAGAGAGAGAGGGAATGCGAATGGGAATGGATCACTCACATGGGGGCGAGGACGGTGAATTTATTTCCCACACTACCAGAACCGACCGTGCGTCACTGATGGATTCGAGGGAGCGGAGGGGGCATGGGATGAAACTTCACACACAGTGTGTCTCGAGTTACAAATTCTGCGCGATGTGGAGTCGCGTGCAAAGATACGTGGTCGTAATTGCCATCCGTATTCTCGTTCATTCTTCTTTTAGATGCGAGTACTTTCTGTTATATCATTTTACCTTCACTATTTTATTCTTCACTTGACAGCGATTTGGAATGATAGTACGCTCTGCAAGCGCACTGTAATATCAAACATAAAAAAGCCGCGCACTTTGAAACCTGAAAAGTTCCTACAATCGTGTCTCCAGTTAAATTGAGGACAATTACTTTGTTTGTCTAAGGTTCTTCTTTGCATTCATATCTCTCCCCGTCTAGATTTCTTACATCCTCTTTCTCTCTCTCTCTCTCTCTCTCTCTCTCTCTTGCATATTTCCTCGCCTCCCTTTCTTTGTCTCTGTCACTGACTCCAAGGGCTTCCCTTCTTTGCATAATTCTCTCTCTCCCTCTCTCAAATTTTTTCTCTCTCTCTCTCTCTCTCTCTCTCTCTTTTTCCATTCCTCCCCTGCTTTCTCTTTCTCTATGTCTAAGGTCGCCCCTTCTTTGCATTTATATATCCATGTATATACATACATATATGTGTATATGTTTACATATATAGTATATATCTTGCCATCTCTCTTTTTCTGTCTCCCATCTACATTTCCTATGATAGACTTGCAATCTTTTATGTATTTTCCTTTGTAATGTTTATATTGTTTTTTCCTTTCACATTTCCCTTTCTGTAATAACATAAATGTAATCTGCTAAATTTCAGATTCAATGTAGATGTAAACATATTTAAGTAGAAAAAAAGGCTCCACAGCCATAACTTCGCCATGAAAACAAGACGAAATAAATAAATATATTATCTTTCTCCCCTCTCTATCTCTTACATCTTTATTTCCATCTTCTTTCTCTCTCAATTTCTCCCACCGTATTCTCTTTCTGTGTGTCTGTGCATTCTTCCTTGCATTTATGGCTACCTCTCTTCTCTTCCTCTCTCTCACTCACTCTATCACCCCTCCTCCAATCTGACATTCTCTATTTCCCTTCTATATGTCTCTCTTTTCTCTCTCTTTCTCTTTCTCTGTCTCGCACCTTCATATGTCTATTATCTACTTATACGTAAACAATACAACAGAAAGAAATTAAACTATTCAACTAAACTAATTTAATTTAATTTTATGTTTTATGTTTTATTTATCTTATACTTGTAAAATATAAAAGTTATGCAGATTTTTAATTAATGCATTGCCAAGGGGAATCGCTCCTATCACTGGCTATGACACACATCCCATAAATTCCAAAATCTCCATCGAAAATCCTGGCCTAGGGGATACGATACTTTAAATCCTCCTTTTCTCGTATGTAAATAATACCATTCAAATTCAATTTCGATTCATTTTTGTCAGCTTTATGCGGGAAAATTATAGAACTTGAGATCTAGTCCCATTGAGCTGCAGTTACCTGCGTGCACTTGGAATGCATCAATTGTCGGTATATTCATTCATCGCTGATCCAATGCTGAATGAAACACTGAAACATTTTTTTGTGCTTGAATCAAATGTCAATGCAGCCGACCTCCTTTGTGGAGTGGTTAGCACAGCGCGCTACGACGCCAGGGTTACGGGTTCGAATCATGGCCTTGACATGGATGTTCTTTGTGAGTGTCCCTTCATCAATTTAATCATATCATCACTCACTTTCATAGTTGTGATTAGCCAAAAGAAGTAGAAAAGCGACGTGAAATAACCTAATGCAATCAATCAATCAAAATTCAATGCAGTTTCTTATATTTATGTATTTCATTGCACCCCACAATTGGTTCACATTCTATGCATTTTATGTTATTCTTATTAATTATTATTGTTAATTCTTTCAAAAGATATCTGAACAATTTTCTCAGACAGTAAGTTAAAATAAAACAGTTAATACATTTGCAATATATGCTCGATAAAAATGAAACAATATTCGAGACATGGAAATTTCTAAGTGGGAGATGCTTGTTTTAGTTTGGGGATATGTTGGGAGAGATGCTTGTATGGATCAAGATGGAAATTCCTAGATGGAGAAATTTGGTTTAGGTTGGGCATAAGTGAGGGAATGCTTGTGTGGATCAACATGGAAATAGTACAGTAGGTGGGGGATGCCTATGCAAATTATCTTAGCTTAACTTATCTTAATTCATGATTTTTTTTTTAACTGTGAGAATATAATCCCTCGCATTCCCCCCACTTCGAGGACTACTTATTACAGTTTCAAAATTCAAAACAAAATATGTTTGCTTGTGGAAGGAAATTTAACTAATATATGATAACGCTTTAGATGGTCACGTAATACGATGTAGATGGTATTTATAAAATCCAGATACATTATTCAAAGTCTGATGCGTTTGTTTAGGTTACAGCATTTGCGCTGACTAATGTGCTAACTTCTCTGCATGTTTTGCAAGAGATAGTACTTGAATAATGAGAGTTGTAGAATGTGACAGTTAACTCTGTCCGGCGTTTGAAACCACGTAATCAATTGCCACATCGTTCGTCCAATTGCAGTGTGACGTGTGACACAGGGACACTGAATAACAAATGACACTCGATCCGTGTCGCACAAAGAACTCTCTTGCCGATCGGGAGGAAGCTCCGATCGATGTGACGACCACCTGCGGACAAAAAAAAACTGTCCATGAGAACGGACAGACGCAGAATTTCCCTCGCCGTCAACACCAAAAAGACTATTTCACACGGACCGACAATCACCGGCGGCATTCTTATAGATATGTGAGGAGCGGCGTGCAACGTATCGTGAAATGAAATCCTCTTAGGTTCATCACGTAAAGACTCTCTCGCTTCGCAAAATTCCATCTCGAATAAGCTCCGAGAGCCCACTCAGCCTACATGAAAGGAGCACCCAGGTATTCGTGGGAAACCAAGTGTTATGTTCATTCTCCACGATCAATTTCGGTTTGTGGAGTTTCGTCTTCATGTACCTCTTCTGAAATTGAAGCCATAGTTGCATTGTGGCAAAAATATTTTTTTTTCCTCAAATTTTCGCAAGAACACTGAAAAGTTTATCCTTGTTGGGAAACCCACTGTGCGAATTAAGCTTTTTGCTTTCGGGGGTATGCCACTCAGGGACGTATTTGTAATTTCATTTGGGGTATGCAAATTTGTATGTATTACTAGTCAGTAATATAAACTATTGCCTTGCTGTTTTAAGTCTAAAAACATTTGTTCTAACCTAGGTCATTAAACCTTATGATAATATTTACACGTAATTTAGAAATTCTTAGTATATTTGCAGTCTAATAAAAACCCAAAATTATACAAAAAAAATCTATGGAACTAGTAACACCTAAAACTTGACCATATCTTCTATAGGAAAGTTCAAATTTAACGTGAATCTGACCTACATACAAGTTTCTTCTTGAACACACTAATTTATTGTTCAGTTACAGAATGGTGTCGCCTTGTAATCAACGGGTCCCGGGTTCGATACTCGGTGGAGGCACAGTGATTCGGATCCTAAAGTGGACTTAAAACAAAAAATTAAAGATTGGTGTCCTCTAGTCCAAAAAGCTGCATCCTTTTCCGCAGGGAAATCTGGTGACTGGACCGTTAATGGACCGAATGATCTTTCAATTGTGTTCGTTACATAGATAATAAATGGTATACTATATACTTTGAATACCATAAAAGCATCCCTGGCAGAGATAAAAATAATTTTATTTTGCCGGGACTAAAATTTTGTGTGGAGGGACATACCCCCGTTAATTCGCACACTGGGTAAACCTAACGACCTGTAGGAAGGCAAAGGCGAAGATGGAATGACAATATTAAGATGGGCCTGAAGGAAATTGTGAGGATGGTCAACTAATCTTGCCCAGCATTAGAACAGATCGAATACTTCTGTTGGTGCGAGGATGAATCTTGTGATTTAGGAATGCCAGAGGATTGTTGACAGTACCGACGTTATTTCCACTTAGCTGAACCGTGATAGGTAACAGATTAGCCAACCTAATTGGTGGAGTATCCAACCACAGGTACAGTGGGATCCATGAGTATAACTGTGCAAATTGTCCATCACTATGTTCGTGCACTTTATTTGACCCAATAAGAGCTTCAAGAATTAAAAGAAAACTCAAAACAAGCTGTTGACAACTTCTGCACCAGCATACATAAAAATCCATCGCTTAAAAACACATAGAATGCAAGAGAAAAATTAACGAAAATGGACAATGGCCGATATTAGTGTGGAATCAATAGTCTTCGAGGTCGCTAAGCTAATTGGTGACGTTCACGATGACGTTTGAGAGACAGACAGAGAGAGAGGGAGAGAGAGAGAGAGAGAGAGAAAGAGAGACACACTTGCTTTCTCGATCACGATCAACAAGTCACAGGGGCAGTCTATTAAGTAATGCGGATTTAAGATTGTAATGTTTCTCCAATGGACAACTTTAATAGAAGATTGGGATAAATAAACACCCGGGCAACGCCGGCCAATCAGCTAGTATATCATAAAATTCACCGGAACTAGAAAAACAGAAAAAAATAACCTTCGTCAGAAAATAAACTTCACAATATCTATACGCAAAACAACACTATGCGGACATTTTTCATAGTCACAGTGATAAAATGGTGGAATAAACTACCCCACCGCTGTCCTCAGGGACGCTCCACCCTATTAACCACAAATTAAGCTCAAAATAGAATTTACTGTCCAAACAATAGTGTTTGGCTTCTTCTTTGTTGTAATGAACAGACGGTGAATAGAGACGAGATACTGGTATTGTTTTCGTCTAATAATTATCTGAATGTTAGTGACAATGGTGTATTATGCTTTATTATTATGCAAATTAATTGGACATTATCCATTGTTTAGCGCTTCTACTCTTTATACCTATTCCAATATAGAAGTTGAAACTGCACATACAGTATAGTTCAATTTAAATGTAAAAAAGCTTACACAGGAGAAATGGCAAGCCATCTAGAGAAGAGGATATGTGAACACAAGTAGCACACACGCATCTGAGAAATAGAAAGCTCGAGAAATAGCCGAACACGCATGGAATGAATCATATAGAATTCAGTGGAGAAACAGTACTAAGAACAGAACCAAATTGCAAAAGAAAATTCAGAGATGCAGTCTTCATAGCAATGACCCAAAACCTTATGAGTCATCTGAGTAGAACTCTTTGAGATATGGTTATCCTCCTCCTCAGATAATAGAAATAAGAACTTAAGTAGAGGCGCCGTGGAATAGTTGGTTAGCCCAGGAGATTTGTAATCGTAGGTTCGATTCCCGCCACCAGCAAAGAAATAAATTGTTGACTGAAGACGAGAGAAGTCAATAATAATTGTTTTTATTTCTGCATTGATAGTATAATAATTGTTTATAAGTTTATATTTGTTATTTCTCTGTTTCAATGGTGCAGAAGATGCAATGTAATGCAATTTCAATATGTGTTATGCACTATGATAAGGTTTCCTCAAGCGGCCTTGAGGTTAATATACACCCGTTCAATACAAACATTTTTTTTTCATATACTCTATTCCAGGAGTCTGTGAAGCAAGCGAAGGAGAACGAGTCCTTTGCGCAAGTAATGACTCGAGAGGATTCGACCAATATACGCGTGAGAGAGGAAGTGAGTGCATGAAGGGGGCAAAGCGACTGCAGCTACGAGCTGTTTGTGACACCGTCCACTCGCTTTCGCCTCTTCTCTACCGTTATGCGCGGCGTTGCTCCACAGACTCCTGGAACAAGCTATAGTGGAGCAAGGTTCAAGGTTTGGGAGAAAAACAAGAAAATGGTCCGTTCACTTGAAGAGAAGAAAAGATATTTTCTCTCCGAAAGTTAAAATATAGAAAGAAAAGAAGTGATGAATATCCAAGGAAGATTTCATGCTAAGACAACACTCTTGTCAATAAAAAATCTACAACATATTTTCCCTCGGCTATTCCTTATGAAGGTCAAAGAACACAGAGTTTGCGGTTTCCACTCAGATTAACTCCCCCCCCCCTTTCCCCGCTTTCTCGATGTCGTTTTTTCATCATAACCCTTTCCTGTATTTTCAAGTGCTCTTCATTTCTCTCGTAGCTTTCCTTGTTCTCCGCCGAATAAATTTAAATCAGTTTCGAAACAAAACTCATTAAAATAAACATTTTTTTCGCTCCCAGGGTTCCCGGTTACCCTCCCTTGAGCTATACATATTCATGGAGCCATCGTATGAATACAGAATGAGAGCTTCGAAAATACGGTCTCAAAATTTAACCTAACTCTGATGTAAAACGAAATAATACAATAACAATCAAAAAATAAATTAAAAGGGAATGTTGTTATAATGGAAGTTGTAAATCCATTGTGCTTCTATGGCTTATCTAACAGGAAAGGTCGACAGGAGAGGTGTAGCAGGTAAGCTGATATTAAGGAAGATAAGGTGTATGGTGTGAAAATATCTGCGGTAAGCTGCGATAGTGTGCTTGAACTTTACCCTCAATATCCGATAATTGATTTCCAATACGGTGAGAGGAATTTAAGCGAGGATTGGACTGATAAAAGTCCTATCCTTTCATATGCATCCCATCCTTACGTAAGGTAAAGTAACGTTTCTGTCTATATTACGTAGCACATACAGGGTGTGGCATTTAACGTTTCCAATTTGCAAAATGGCATAGCTGATTTATTGTACAAAGATTTGACATGAAATGAACAATGTAAGCACGTTATGGTCTTGGATTTACAGTTGTTGAGACTTTATTTTTTTTCATATTACAAATTGCATTTGTTAGGCTGTTGAGATCAGGAAGGGTACAAGGGTGCAGCATTAACGACAGTTAAACAGAACTTTCGATATTGGGCTGATTCAAATCCATGCAAAATCTTCGTGCGACCACTACACAGTCTGAAGGTCGTAGTCTGGTGTGCCATATCAGCGCAGGGAATTATCTGCCCCTACTTTTTCTAGGACGATAACGGTGCCGCGGTGACCGTCAACTCCCAACACCATCCTAACAACCTTCTTCCTGCCTGAAGTGACACGTCGTTACTGGAACATGAGGACTCTATGGTTTCAACAGGATGGAGCCACGTCACATACAGCACGTCTTTCGATTAACACTGCTTTCCCCGGGCGACTTCTCTCCAGGTTCGAGTGAAGGACATGGTAATGTAGGTTAATACGTACTATAGGTCTTTTCTACTGTTACAGCGGGCGCTCTATATGCTGGCAAGGGAAGTGGGGAGCGGGGAATACGCACCAGAGCAACCAGACAACAGCGGTTGCACCGTGAGTTACGACGTCGAGGAGTGAAACTATTACGTGCACTTTGTTCTACAGGCTGCTGCGTTTCTTATCGCGCTGGATTGGTCGCTTCCCCGCTCCCACTTCCCTTGCCAGCTTATAGAGCGCCCGCCGTAAGACTGGAAAAATATTTAGTTACACAAGATGAAAACCAGACGGTGAACAAAGAACATATTTAATTATAAACTGAACGTGTGTCCGAAACATTCATGTACAATGAAGCACGATACAGAAAAGCTATATACAGAATACATATGTCTATGGTTTGTCTTCTTCTGGCCGTGAAGGTCAAGCCTGGCAGTCATGCACTAATACCTGGACCGTATCACCCTACGCATCGCCGACCTCATTGCACCAGATTTATTTTTGTGGATGTACCTGAAGGCCAAGATCTACGCTCGTACTCTCCCTGATCTCAACAGCATCAAAAATGCGATCCATGAGGCAATTGCTGATGTTATGCCAAACACTCTGCAGTGAGTAATGGCCAGTGTACAAGGAAGATTGCAACAATGCATTGACGCTAATAGTGGGCATCTCAAAAACGTAATAATAATAAGAAGGTCTGAACTGTAAATCCAAGATTATGACGTACCTAACATTGTTCATTTCATGTAATTTCTTTGTTATGGTATTCTGAAAATGGGAAACGTTAAATGCCGTACCCTGTAGTTCCGGACACTTTGAACGAAACTAGGGTCTCATGTTCCTCACCCGCATGTCCACGTGGGTGTCCTTGCGAGAGTAGGAAGGTATACTTCCTCACACCTAATGAAATTTCTGAGGAAGGTAATATTCTATATTTCTTAAGTTCGTACTGAAATGCATTTTTCAAACTATTTTGCTGATGCAATGCGACCTCCACATCGCCACAAAGTCTATCAGGCGAATGTGGAAGAACAAATCAGAATAAAGTTCGGCTCAAAGCTGATTCAGTGTTCTCATACTGTAAGGATATAAATGAAGATAGAGAATAAAAATTATGAAGAGTGAATGGTTATGAATAAAGATAAATATGAAGTTAAAATAGATGTATAACAATACAGAGAAAGAAACAGGAGCAAGAAAGTAAGGAACAAGAATAAAGGCAATCCCGTCTGACTTTTACGCCAGTTCTGCGACTGTTTTCTATACTCAGTCAAGAATGTTCTCTCGCAAAAGCCTTAAAATTGCAAGCTTATTTGCCACTCGAGTGTGCCGGGAGATTTTAACGTCAAGATATATCGATGTTCATTAGTGGAATTACATGACAACATGATCGGATGAATTCAAGCGCAGATAACGAGCTAAGAGAAGTGACTTGCGCTAGTTCATTAACAGAGGAGACAAGCGGAAAATGATAAATTGTGCAGAAATATCTTACGCGTAGGTACAGGATCAATGTAATACATTTTCAAGACTATGAGTAATCAAATCCTCCTTGTAGCTTTTACTACGAGTGTCGTAAATGTTGCTGTAATTTACATTTCCCGTTGCTATGTGGTAAACTGGTGGTTAGGGCAATACAAGCTCGCAGAAAATTTTCAAATGAGGGTCATAATCAAAAAAGGTTGTGCACTGCAGTTGAATATGGAAATATTGGTAAAGCTGTTTTACGTCTACGTCATGCATGAATATAGACTGGTTGAGACTGGATTTGATTGATTGATTGATTTGGTTTACTGTACTTCGCTTTTCTGCTACTTTTGGTTGATCGCGAAGATGAGAATGATGATATGGTGAGTTCACAAAGAACACCCATGCCCCTGCACACTGGTCCAAAGTGAATGCAAAACCTGTCCAAAATATCAAAATTGAAATTGCAAAAGTAGGTTTGGTACCCTTATAATTCTAGAGTAAAGGGTCCAATCTATTGAAAACTACCTGATGTTGCACAATAACTTTCGCCCTCAGTTGGCTAGCAACCCTTAAAGTGTGGCTATGATGTTAGTTTGTTGCAGAAAGGACTTTTCCCCGTAGTTAGTTTTGTGCCCTTATAAACATTTATCGGATGCCAATTGCGGTTTGAAACTTATTTTTTTGTATTTTTAAGCTTTAATTATAAGGAAATACTTTTGTCATCTGGTTTAATCAAGTATTACAATTTTAATGTGCCGGAACTCAAGTTAGTGCTAGAAACCACACATTTCTTCTTTTTCGATACTTCTAGTTGAGTTTCAGAATGACTCAAACAAGCTCAAGTTAAGATTAGACAATCTTATGTTAGAATAATGTTTATAGTTTCAGGATCCAAAAGTTGTTTTTGTCCGTTCTTGCCCGTTTTCATAAAACGTCGTAAAATGCAATTGGATACGCGAGATCGTCATTCTTCTTAAGTTGGGTTGCGATGGACATCTGGACAATTTCAATGTAAGCAGAGGGCCTAGGAAGAGGGATTTGATTTCAAGACTCAGAAATTTTCTTCACATCCCTTGTGCAGCTTAAGATACACTATGAATGCATAAAACTAGGAAAAGTTGCTATTTGACAAAATTTTTGACCTTCAACGACAAGATTTTGTTGGCCGAACAGGCTTCAATTAAAAAAGGAAACCACAGCTCTAACAGAAAAGTGGTATATGCTCTTACTTAGCTTAGATCTGCACAATTGTGACATGTGTGTGTGTGTGTGGCACGATTCCCAAAACTATGAAGGTAATAGATTTTAGCAGGACCGAAAATCTGGATACATTCCGGATTAGACTCTCCAGGTTACGTTACACTTCGTGGAACTGCATGGAAATCAAAGCATGGCAGATGAGTTGAAAGGTAAATAAACAGTTGATGAAGAAAATAAGACAGAAGACACAAGTCGAGATGGAGATGGAATTAGGCATCATTATAGATGCACCGAAGCAAATGGAAAGTGGGACGTCCAATGACAAAAATACCGATTTTTTTTTCCAGAACTCCAAGAAAGTGGTGGATATAACGGGAATAGACAAAAATGATCCTCAAGAAATGATCCTATGAACTGGGCCTAGACGTGGTGAAATTGGACCAAGCAGAACATTGAGCTGCTCTTTTCGCTCCATTCACAAGAATGGTTCAGCGATTATTTCGGCTGCTCAAGTTGCCGGACACAAGCATATAAAGAAGCATTATCCGTAACACCATACTCGGACCAATTGTAGGGGGAAAAAAGATGATGCATACAATCCTTCTACTACTTAACTCCAGTCATCTCCACGGAGCAGTCTGAGATAGACACTTCACAACGATGTATTAGACTTCCTTAAACGTCCCCTCCAGTCACAGGCTGATGTTGAAACCGATTGAGATGCAAATTATAAGTTGCCTAAGTTGAACAGCGAATAAGTCGTGGTTTACTGTATTGTGAGTGCAATTGGCATTAAAACGTCATAATACTGTCCAATGTTGTGTTCCTTCCATAAAATAATAGAATATGTGATAAAAATCTGCAATCGGAGGTCATACACCAAAAAATGAATTTTGACCAGGTTTTCCATGCATCTGTGCCCTGGTGTGATTCGAAACCGGGACCCCCTGGCGTCGTAGCACCCTGTACTAACCACTCCACCACAAAGATTAGCTGATCGGGACTGGATTCATTGATTGACTTGCTTTATTTTACTTCGCGTTTCTTCCAATCTTGGCTAATCGCGAAGATGAGGGTGAATTGTGATAAGACGAAAAGGATGAGAGCACAATCCCAGACACACAGGGCACAATACGAGCCTCATGGAGGATTATACTGGCAGTGAGTCCAGACGCCAGAGCCTCGCTAGTCTGCAAAATGCAGTTGTGGAAGGGAGGTTGACATTTGGGTGTATTGTCACCCTTGATCGGAACTGGAACTAGAGTTTAAGGTGAGATCAGAATCACTGTACATCCACTGGGGATCGAAACCGGGACTCTATGATTACAAGGAGACAGCGTTACTATTATCTGGGAGGCTCTTGTAGTGGGATATGCATAGAAAACCTTGCCACGTCATATTTGTGGATTATCGTAACGTGGAATGTCTGTACAGGTATGAACCTCAGGATATGTAAATACCGCAATTCTGCAAAAGTAATGACCGGTCGTTCCCGGGGTGAACAGGGTAGGAAATACGAAAAACAAAAGAGATGGAAGAATAGTAAAAAAGGCAGGGTAGTTATGAGAAAATGACCAGAACAGAGTACTCGACAGAGGAGTAATCTCTGCGTATCTACTCAGAGACGAGCATATGAACATAAAAGAGGAGAGAGAGAGAGATCTGATAATAAAAGGGAGAGATAAAGACGGAAATACAGGGTGGGCCAAAAGTCAGGTGACAGCATTGTCATAGGAAAAGCTGGTGTGTTGGAGGTCCATTTTGGCCACGTGTGATGTTTGGGGGGTGGGGCAAACCCAAGGACACATGTGACAACCCCGGCTGCTATCTTGGAATCCGCCATCTTGAACGCAACTTAGGTTTCTTAAATGGAACTATAGGCATGTGGCATATCATTTCCAATTGTTTTTTCGTCAGGAGTTCAATGCCGCAAACCGTTTTGTCCTATCGTGAACCTTTCACTAATTATGGCCTGTCTTTCCCCCGTCGTGTCTCCTCACAACACATGCTCGAAATGACCACCCTCGTGCGCAATGGTTTGTGCCACACGCTTCTTCCAGTCCTCATGTACAGCCAGCAATGTATCCGGACGCACAGCAGCCCAGGCATTCACAATCCGCTGCACCAGATGCTGTAAATTCTGGATTTTCACGGCGTAAACCATGGCTTTGAGGTGGCCCCACAGGTAGAAGTCGAGAGGCGTGAGGTCCGGTGACCGTGGTGGCCATTCTACCGGTTCCCGATGCCCGATCCACTTCCCAGGGAATTGCCGGTCCAGGTAGTCCCGTACACGATGTCCGTAGCGGAGAGGGGCTCCATCCTGCTGGAAGAACGTTGGGTACGAACCGTCCTCCGACAAAACCAACGGAAAAATCTCCTCACCCAGCAGTCGTTGGTAGTGGTCGGCATTCACAGTGCCGAAGATTAAAAATGGGCCAATTAACCTCGTGTCAAAAATACCACACCATACCATAACCTTCTCGGAATCAACGAATTTCGATGCATCAATCCAGGGTGGGTTGTTGTCACTCCAGTAACGGTGATTTTGTTTCTTCACTTCTCCGTTTACGTAAAAAAGTGCCTCATCGGAAAACAACACCTGCAAGGGGAGATCCGGGTTGGTCTCCAGTTCCTCCGTCGCCCATTCGGCAAACTGTACCCGACGGTCAGGGTCGCTTTCTGTCAGATGCTGGTGCATCTGAATTTTGTATGGGTGCCACTTGTTAACGGCAAGTATCCTCCGTTCGGCTAACTCCAGATTGAAGGGCGATACGTCTGGTGCTACGTTGGGGGCTTTTTGGAGAAGGATGCGAGAACAGCGACAGTGGTTGCGTCATCTGTTGACGTTTTCGGGCAACCACTGCGTGCTTTATCGGCCACAGATTTCGTCTGTCGGAATCTGCTGATGAGTTTGGCCACACCATTGTCGGAAATGGGCTCCCTATTGGGGTGTAATGCATTAAACTCTACAGCCACCACACGCGAGCTCCGATTTCCACACATGAGGATGATCTCCACACGTTCGTCGGTCGTCAGCACCATTATTCAGTCGGTGATACATACAAAGATAAAACAGGCCATAATTAGGCAAAGGTTCACGATAGGACAAAACGGTTTGCGGCATTGAACTCCTGACGAAAAAACAATTGGAAATGATATGCCACATGCCTATAGTTCCATTTAAGAAACCTAAGTTGCGTTCAAGATGGCGGATTCCAAGATGGCGGCCGGGGTTGTCACATGTGTCCTTGGGTTTGCAACTCCCCCCAAACATAATATGCAACCAAAGTGGACCTCCAACACACCAGCCTTTCCTATGACAATGCTGTCACCTGACTTTGGGCCCACCCTGTATAACAGAAAGTCAGAAGTGATAAATATAGCAATGGCAACAAAAGCGAGAAATAGAATTTAAGACTGACAAAGGGAGACGAAAACATAAAGTAAAGGTACGTACAAGAAAAGCAAAATAGGAAGTGAGAAACAATAAATGAAGATAAGGGAGGAATAAATAAACAATTTTTCCTTACTCTATTGGGTGTTGGTCAAGTGAACCAATTTGAAGCTCTACGTAAGTGCCCTTAGCTATTGCTATTTTATGTGCTTAAGGACACTCTGGTCAGATCATACATTTCATGGAGAAGTTACAAGATAAAGTTGAATGTTTTTGCCACGTGCACAGTAAAAGTTAACTTGGTATTTGGTATTTTTGTTATGTACAGTCGTTTTCCGCCACTTTTGGCTAATAACTACGACGACATGAATGATAATTAGATGAAATTGATGAAGTGGCACTCAGAAAGAACACTCATACATAGGCTAGGACTCGAACCAGGGACCTTTGATGGCAAGATGGAAAATCGACAACTTAACACTATCAGCCATTGGGCTGGGAAAATAGGAATGCTGTTGGTGGAATTGTATTGATTAACTACAAAATGCATGTATAAATGAATATTTCGATTCTTCCTCTGTAACTCCAAATCAAGTTCTAGTTCTGTAAATACAGAAGATTCTACAACGAAAACACAGAAACTTGCAATTTAATTTCTTCCTTCTGAATTTCAATAATCCAATTTGCACAAAGTATCTCTGGATGTAATATTTCCAACGGATTGGTTCTGAACAGAAATTAATTCTTCACGATATGCCAGTGTTGTTCTAGGAGAAATCATGATTTTCGTTTATTGCTAGCTGCACGAGGTACTTTAACATTCCAACACTAATTTCGAATTTCTCCTCTCTTTTTGTGATTTCCAATTTTCTCGTCCAAAGGTCGGGATTAAAAATAAATCCTGTTAGAGATATCTTTTTCCCTAAGCAGCGTTTATCAGCGCGGAAAACATGGCAATTAGGTCCTTTTAAATCCAACGTGAGTTATTTTTTGGAGAAGATGGATGGCCTCGTGGCTCTTCCCGTATGTGTGGAAAAATCGATTAATTAAAAGACCATTAATAACAAGCCGGTGAAAGAAAACCGATTTGTAGGAGGAATCAGATAGCATGTTCTTTCCTAGGGTTAGGCTTTGTCTGTGCGATCGTGCCTGGCGATATTTAACAAATCAGATATGGTACATTTTCCAATGTGGTTATTCATTAAAAAATGGGAAAACATTGGTTCATGCTACTCTACCTGTCAGTTCGAACTCACTCGAAATTTCAAATTGCAAACTCAAAGATTTACAGTTTAGCAAACTTCAAACGTCGCATATAATACTTTTTTTCTGAAGTTGCACATACAGTATACACATTACCATTCATTTTCTAGAAATAAATTTTCAGCTATCGAAGATAATGTGTATGTATTAAACTCAATTAATTAAAAAGTCAATAATTCATCGGATTTCAAAACACTGTATTTTCCAAAGTATTACACATACAATATTGTTGATGAACTGGAAATTCACAAAGTTTTCACACGCCAAGTTGCAGCACGAGTGCATTGTCATTACAAAATGGCGATAATGAAGGGCAAGAGTTTTTTTGTTAGAATATGCGAGGTGTGACTTGGGGGTACGTTAAGGACCGAATTTATGTACCCCCACTGCCAACAACACTGGTAGATCTAAGGGAACGCACGAGTGCTTCTGTGGTGACCATTGACAGGGGCATGCTACAAAAGACGTGAACCGAACTCGACCAACTGCTTTGACGTGTGTTGTGAGAACCACGGGTCACACATAGAACATTTCTAGGGTGTTAGAAAAACATGATGAGTTTCCGGTTATTTTCATGTATTAGTATTGTATGTGTAATAGTTTTAAAAATACAATGTTTTGAAATCTTCCGTCTAAAACGGGCCTTACATACAACTTTCAGAGAGACAAAAAATTAACTCGCATGAACAACTAGCGTACACCATAGAGTAGGAGTAAAATGTCTGCGATTCAACAAGGTATTTCCAATTGAAAAATATATCACACTCGTTTGTAGAATTCTCAAGAGATTTTTTTTCGTGCGCAGATGCTTACGTGTCAAGAACTACGATTCCCTTTTGCTCGAAATGTAATAGTCCTATATGGGCAAACGTCCCAGATACATAAATGATGGAGACAGATACCCAAAACCGCCTGGAAGTAGAGAAATGAAGGATGGGAAGAAAGAGACGGTAGATTTAATAGAAGAAGAATGGAAGAAAAGTCTTCAATACGAAATTGAACATCTGCGTCTACTACGACTCTCTCTATAATTCATACAGTGCCTGTCACAGATTTTCCGACGGAACTAGCGAATGTGGGGAGGGAGAGAAGTTATTTCTGTAGGACCTAAGAACGACTTTTCCGATTGTTCCTCCCGACCCTTCCCCCAACAAGCCACTGTTGTTTCTTGGAATGATTTATGCTACATCAGCGTTGTCTTTCATGTTCACATGAAGAAGTTCCTTTAGTCCGCAGGTGAATGGTAGCTTAATGGGCCATTATTTCAACTCCCAGGTAACGTCAGGGGAACGTATACCAAAGAAGCCTAGTTTCCCCTGGGGATTTACAAGAGTAGGAACAATGCTCTACTGGCTTATGCACGAGGAGAGTTCATTAAGTTTGTACCCCTGAGTAGATGGAGAATACAGGCACGATTGAAAGCTTGCGCATATGCAGGGTCGTCATAAATTATTGAGTGCATTTTGTTTCTGGAAGTCAAGAACCTACGTAAGTGCATAAAACTTCAACTTATAGAACAGTTAAAACAGTTGTTATACATGCACAAACTTTTACAATGATTGAGAAGTTATTCAAACAGTATTCAGTCTCTACCCATAAGTTCCGCATGATACTGAACATTATTGTTTAGATGATTTCAGATATTCACTGTTCTAGTTCAGCAGTATCACACATTCTGGTAGCGTAAACGCAGTCTTCGAGAAACCACGACATAAATCTAAGGTCGTATGATTGCTCTTCTGAACGGAGGCCATTTTGATATTGTCTTCTCTGTGCGATTTGGTGGAGTAAATAATTATATATATTATAATATGGTTGTATAAGTTATTTAATTATTTTTACTTTTCAAGATCGAAATGCGCTTAATAATTTATGACCACTCTATATTATATTTGAATGGTTCGGGTGCAAAACATGGTAAGTTACATTTTGGTCATTTCAGAATTCATTAAGAAAAAAGGTTATTAGAAGCTATACTGTAGATAAATTGTTTTCGTGTTGTGTTTATCAATTTCACAAGGCTTCCCTGACTCCAATGCAAGTGGTATGCAATAGTAATTTCACTCGAAAATTGAAGGATGTCACATTTTACATTGTAACTAAAAAATTACGAAAATTTCACCATGTTTTACACCCAAACCCTTCATTTGTTGTCCCCTGCATATGCATCCTGAAAGCTAGAAAATATCCCCAGGTTACTGACGATTCGTCGAGAACTAAATATTATTGTAGAAATGTCCAATCGGACGTTTAAAAAGCCACCGGACTGTCGTGACGGTGGCTTTAAGAAAGGCCATGCAAATTTATACGGCTTCTCTTCCCTATGTTTTCATCGTCCTGCCATATTCCCGCAGCGGTTAACGTAAACGTAACAGCTAAACGATTAGGACCTCCCAAATGGCGTCCTGGTAACGCTGTTGCCTTGTTATCAAGAGGTCCAGGACTAGATCCCCGGAAGAGGTACTTACACAACACTTCAGGTCCAAATTTAGAATGGAGTTCCAGTTCCTTTTAGCATATCTGAGCATAAAGTGGATTTAAAGTTGACATGAAAAGTAAAGATAGAGCTCTTCCCTGTAGAGGTGGTGACCTTCACGCTCAGCATCTCGGCTATTTGTGGAGGTGATGTGATCAGCAGCACGCTCCGGTCCCCTTTACTTACCACCAACCCCCAGGTATCCATTTATTAGAGGCTGGATGAACCCCGCAGCCCCGCCATGCAGAGACATTGGTGGAAAAATTCCTAGCCCTGGAATCGAACCAGGGTTTTCCAGCGTGCCAGTCAAACGCCCTACAAACTACATCGCCGCGTCTCTTTAAAACGAACAATTAATCTACAAAGCCGATCTCCGTGGTGGAGTGGTTAGCACAGCGCGCCAGGGGTCCTTGGTTCGAATCTCGGATTGGGTGTTCTTTGAGAGTGTCCCTTCATCAATTTCATCATATCATCACTCGTTTTCATCGTCGCGATTAGCGATACGTTGAAGAAAAGCAACGCAAAAAATCTAATTAATCTACTAAATAAATTAACGACCTTCTGCCTGATATGGTGCCTGAATAGGCCTAGAAATTCATCTAATATCCTTTATTCCATTAATTTCTACACCAAATAATCAACGAAATACAGAAAAATATAATTTTGGATAGCAATTTCAAGGTAATACATTGTATGTATTAAGGCCTAAAGAGTGCCCTTTATGGTGGATTACAATGCTGCGAAATTTAATTAAATACGAACTTTCTCTCCACCATAATTAAATTTCTGGCTTGATATTTCTTGAGGAAGCTTGTATCGTATAACAAATCGAGAGAAGAAAAGGGAGCAATCCAGAGAAGGCAAAAAGTAGCTTCATCTGAGAAGCCATCAGCTGTCGGCTCTTCTGCAAATAGAAGATTCCTATGGTGGAGACCCACGCCCAGCTGAGGTCTCAGGTAGGGAGGGGGGAGTTATTGTTAGGGCTTCTGTTGCAGACACGGGGATTTGACGTCACGCCACTAAGATAAATGAGGTTGCTGGCCCGGGCGTGTGAAGTGCAAGGCGGGAAGGGGGAGCAAGAGCCAACAACAAATAAACACCCACCGGGAGATGACGTCAACGCCGAGTTTGATGTATGGCAATGTCAGGTAAGTTTTGTCAAATGTGTGTCGGAGAAGACGGCTCCGGAGAGGAATCGGAGAAGTAGGTGTTTGTCTCCGGAGACAAAAGAGTTGGCGTTGGCTGAAGTGAGGGGAACAATGCTACCAGCGAGAGGTCCTGTACGGGGGGCTACATTCTATGATACGAGTGCTTGCAAACAATGCCGACGCGCGGAAAAGAAATTATTCCGCGAAATGTGTAGGAGGGGTTAGACGGCTGCATATTCTGCCTTTTACCTACCCACTGCCCGCTTGCACGCGATAACAGGTTTACCTGCTCGCCTGCCCACGGCAACGAGTCGACTTGCGTCTTTACCCGGGTTCTTCGTCTTCCAGGCGCTCTGCGCTTACAAGGTAACTGGGCATTCAACAAGACCCGGGCGCCTGCAAAACCTGCTGGAAGGAAACAGCCCTCTGGCAGCGTGTCGCTCCAGGTGTTTCATCACCACGTGGACGGCTGCAGCCAGTGTTGCCTACTTACGTAGCTACTAAATCATACGAGGTCCTAGGAGGAGCTTCTTCTCCAAGGAGAATTTATACACTTAGCGATTTCAGTTCAGCGTAAGCAGTTTTTATCTTATTGCCAGGAAATGCACGCAGTATTACAGCTTAATTTATTTAAATGAATGATCGAGCAAACAAAAATCTCCTCACTGAAAACTAATTGCTTTTCATTGCATGGTGCCTTAACCAGGCACGCAGTGGCGCAACCAGAGGGGGTAGGGTGCATTGCTCACAACCTTGGACGGAAATTAAGTCTAGCGGAAGGGTCAGGGTGGGGGTCAAACATTAAAGTACAAGAAAAAACAGACTAGCAGAATTTAAGAGTAGCAGGGCTAAAGGGTACTCAAGATGGAATTAATTTTCATATTTTTCTTGCATTTTCCTTCCAGACGGCCAAGGGCACCTGCAGAGGGGGAATGGAGGGGTAATTGCAACCCCTTGATTTCAAATTTTATGAAAGTAGAAATATATTATAAAATATTATACAGTCTCATCAAGTTCAATGCCGTAGGAAAGGGGTAGCGGGAGTCGGCCCTGAGCGCCGAACGATCTAAGTGAGAAAAGTTTTAAAACAGAGAATGCTATGGCGGCCCGTGATATTATTGGCTATTAATGTTTGTTTGTTATGAGTTGGATGAATTGATTATGTAATACGTCGCTCCATGTGAAAAGAAAATATTGTAGATTGAAATTTTACATGCCATATGTATGTACATTCGGAATGCATTTATCATGCACTTTCTTTCTTTCGAAAACAGTTTGTGTGCTTGTTTTCCATTATTAGCTAATGTGAAATTGACGTGTCGGAAAAAAAATATTTCCAATCCTCTGTTTCAACACAAATGCGTGAGAACCGACTTCTACCCTCTTTTTTCATGATTTATGAGGATAATAATACCTTTCATGCTACTTTATTACTATTATTGCGATTGTTGTTGTTGGCACGTTTATCCAAGTACTTGCCCCACCCCCCAAACGACAATGCCCCTGGCTGGCTACGGCCCTGGTGTTCGCAGTAGAACAGTGTGTTGTTCGACTCGCGACCTCAGCGTCGAACGTGACATGTTTCAGTCCTGCCCTATATCACTATATATACGTATATTGGTTGTTTACGACATATACTTATGGATCCTGTGCCACGGAAAACCTATTTCAATGTGTGTGTGTAGGGGGTGGGGAGTAGCAACAGTCGTAATCTAATTTCATTGGTGATGTGGCTTACGAAGCTTTGAGTTCCGTTTTTTAAGTAGTGAAAATCTATTGCAGTTGGCAACACCGCAGAACGGTGTGGCCCCGGTGCAGTTTCTACTCGAAGCAACTACGTCATGCAGAGGGAGGGGTCTGCAGTTGATGGAAAGAACGAACTGAGACCTACTAGGTATCGTAAGACTGCGGGTACCCGGCGGGTCTACAATGCCTGCCAGGAACGATCTGGGCAGGTGGCCAGACAAGCTGCTCAAGCGAGGGTGTTGCGCAGGTTGCATGGTATTTTAGGAGCGATGTCTCGCGAACGGGTCTGCTCCGGGTCTTGTGCAGGCCTCTGGGAGGGGTATCTAAAAGATAATCAGAATTTTAACCTCGCGGACGGCACCGTGCCATAATTCTGTGTGGACTATATTGTTTTTCTGGTTGCTTTTTCTTCATACTTACAAGCAAGTCGTTTAGGGATGACCTCCCATAGCACTGTGGCATGAAGGCACATTTAGGGGATGTGGGGGATAGGCTCCCACACTGATGCGATCAGCATCACGCTCCGGTCTCCTTTACCCCCCAGATTTCCAGATGGTGAATTGAAAGCATTGCGTGATAAGGGCTGAAGCAAAGAATAAACTAAAGTATCCCCGTTTTTACCTTGAAGAACGTGGTCAGCCTTGGATGGAAATCTCTAATGAAGTTTTTTCACTTCTGAAGAAGTGGAAATTACATATGGTCAACCCAGTAGCAAAAGTGACTTGGAGCAAGCTAAAGTAAATGAAATAGCTACTAAGGAAATATATTGTGACTCTCCGACCCGCCCTGATGGTATATATTGCAGGAAGGTCCCGAGATGTAAACTTGTAGAAAATAATGTGTCGAATTTTATATTATTGTAAGGGTAAAAACACAATTTTGATGACGCGGTTCGGGCCATTATCCCCTCTATGGGCACCCCTGCCTAATGCAAAGACATCAGTAGGTTTAAAATCATGAACATTGAGAATGGGAGATCTAGAGTATACAATAATATCAAGTAAAGTAATTACGAGCTTACAGAAGTTCTACACAATTCTTAGGCCTCCCCGATAGCGCAGTGGTAGTGTCGTCGCCTTGTAAATCAAGGGGTCCCGGGTTCGATACCCGGTGGAGGCAGATAGTGGTTCGGAACGCACTTTAAACTGTACGTCCAGTCCCGATTAGCCTTTTTGTGCATAAAGTGGACTTAAAAACACCAACTGAAGTGAGCTTAAAACATAAAATCAATCAATACATAAATTTTATTTATATTGTGATATTCCTACATGGATAACTGCAATTTTGCGCAAATAAATAGAACAGGAGTACTCTGCAGCCATAGTCTTACACATAAAGTACCTTGACCGTACGATATGTTTATCATTGTCACATGATGACAATGATAAAATCGAATTACTCAGAAAGTATTACGTATTTCGTTTTTGGGCTAAAAACAGAGATAAATAAGGGCACATAAGTATTTCGGGACAATTTACTTCTCCATAACAAACGACACTTATTTCTTTTCCCTATCATTTCCTTTTTATATATTTATCTCAACTTGGGCTTACGCTGCACGTGCTACAAAATCAGAATTCCTTAACTTTGACCCAACAGCCTTAAAATTAGGTTGTCTGGAAACATTCATGAACAGAATGTTGAGTTCAGGGATAACGTTTGAATGTCAGGTAAAAGCACTTAATTTTAGAGTAGCTGAAAGCTTGATTGAAGAGAAGACTTAGCGAAGTGGAGAAGAAGGGAATGAGTGCCAGAGATTTCCCGGTATAGGAATTAGAATGAAAGGTGGTAGGCGACATGGGCAGTGAGAGGAGAGACGGAAGAAGTTAGAGCGACGAGAAAGCGTTTGGTCGTCCAAGCGTAACGGGATCCGCCAGGGCGATTGAAACCCTTATAAAAGCTCTGCAATTAGAACATTCATATCCCTTTGATGCTAGCGAAAATTCCATTTTTTATATCGGTTGCTTCGGATCAGTGGGGAATGGAGATTTCGTTCTTGGGACGGCCTGAAAATCTAGTGCCAAATACATTGTGAACCATTTGTAATATTTTAAAGTAAGAGAACAACTTTTTTAAGTTTCTTGTAAATTTACATTCGATGGTAATTTAGGCTGGGTAAATGTTCGGTATTTCGGAGACACATTAAAATCGGATATTTTGTGTTTTGCATGATCCAAACGTTCAATTTACACCAACAATTTATAATAATAATATCAACAACATATTAATAACGAGTCATGTGGCAAGGAATCGATACCAACTGATGCTTCCATGTGACATTTCAGTGTATTTTCCTGTTGGAAAGTGCAGTATTGAGCAGACCTTCACGTTGGAAACTGACTCACGGACAGCGTTTTGTACATGAATCTCGGAATAGATGACGAATATGTGTGCTGTTCTTTATGTTCTGAGTAACTATATACAGGGTTTTCCAAAAGTCCTTCCCACATTAAAATTCACTATAACTTTGTAACGAACATGGATATTTAAGTCAAATAAAGTTTGTACTTCACAGCAGTCTTTAAAGTTTTTACCTAGCATCACTGCATATCTATCGTCCTCATCGCCACACCTCCAACGGCGCACCATTCATATTGGTGCATTCCTACAATACGAAATACCTGCGATGAATGCAGATGTCTTTGCTTCGAGGTCATCCAGATATCTTTTTCCACGGACACTTCCGTCTTGACATATCCCCACAACTAAAAGTTGCACGGGGCAGGTCTGGCGACCTTGTTGACCATGATGTGGGTCCTCTACAGCCAATCCACCTGCCTCCTGAATCGACGCCATCTTGGAATCACCTGATCGCTCGCAGTCACGTGGTCCTCTGAAGACGCAGGGTTACCAGGAGAAACTTTAAAGACTGCTGTGCAGTACAAACTTTATTTCACTGAAATATCTCTGTTCGTTTCAAAGTTATGGTGAATTTAAATGTGGGAAGAACTTTTGGAAAACCCTGTATATATAAAACATGTACATATACTCATCAACGTAAAGTCCAAAACTCAAAGTTTAAAGTTGTGTTTCTTTTATGACGTAAGCACTCATAAAGAGGGAGGGGAATTTCCTAAATTCAACGTCCAAGTGGGGGAATGGAGCTAGAAAAATAGTTACATTATTAACAAAAGTCCTGGACAGATTGCGCGGTGTATATTATATATCTCGGTAGGCTTAACCGCTGGCGGGCCGCTACTAGAATCTTCATATAACGGTCGAAATAAAATGATTAATGAGATGCGGAACTATAGATTTGCGGGTATTTATTTTAACTCGAGCATAGAATCTTGGCGATGGGTTTCAAAACAATGTTTTTTTTTTGGGGTGGGAGTGCCTGAAGGAGAACGGTGCCAGCAAGTCTGTCTGTACCCCGGGTACCACAGAGCATTGTTTTGGCTTTGATTCACACCAGTGCACAGTGATCCAGAATGCCAAAAAAGTCGGCAAAGATAGCAATTTTGACTTTTCGGTAAGGGGACAAAACATGAACACTTCTCTAAATAACTAAATGGGGCATTAACTCTAAATCGATTATTTGTTCTTGTCTTCGGGCCTCAAAATGGCGGTTCGTTAAAATGGAATTTTCGGACTATATTTTGTAATTATTTTTAAGACTTCTTGTAGCAATATTTTTTTCGCCGGACATTAACATTGTGCTAGGTAGACTCACAACTTATTAGTAATGCACAGATCATGAACACGCATTTGAATTGAAATAAAATATAACGTTTTCATTTTTGACTTGAAAATACAAAAGTTATCTTGAGTTAACGTAGCTTTCGCCGCTATTTTCCGCAACGATTTCTAAAGCAAAGGATACTTTAAAGTATTTTGAAAACGACACGGGAGAAATATTTTGCTACTTTTTGCTATTTTTGACAAATTTAGCATGTTTGTGAATGTGTGCACTGCTGTTAATGGGTCAACTGGCAACCCTGAATCAAACGTGGTCACGTGTGCGCCCTGTGGAATGAGAGGTATTGGATTTGACATATAGCAGTAGTGCAGTGTAACAGCGATTTATCCAAATACCCTCCAAGACAACACCACCCAAACTTTCATCAGCCCCTTCCATAAAATTACTCCCAAGGACTAGCGCTGTGTAAATATTACCCAGAAGCAAAATTACTTCGTAAGTCCGAATTATAATTACTTTAAAGCATTTGATTACCAATACCTTTATTGGCTAAACTAATTGTATTAATTTTGAACATCTTTACTGTATTTCACAATTGATAAAAATGAGAAAAAAGAACTGAAACGCAGAAGCACACGTATGGCCAGTATGGCTTTTTGTACGGAACTAACCAAGCCCCATAGCTGAAGGGTTGCCTCAGGCACTCATTGGTAAAGATGAAAAAATATTCTTCTTGCGAGAGTTCCTTCGTCAATATCACTTAATTGATTCATTGCCTCAAAGAGCAAAAACCAACATAAAATAAGTAAATGTGAATTATCATAAATCGCTGGGTCGTTTTCACCCATTCAAGTGTCCTTACGGGTTAATAATGATGGTGGTGCGTCAATGCACAAAACATTCTTCATGAAAATTTTGATTCATTCGTGTAAGATTGTATAAATATTGACAATATCGCTAATGATTGTGTTAAGAACGTTAGTGTTGATGTGTTGCTGTTCTGCAGAAAAGTATTTTAAGGATATGAAAATTGTCGTCGAAAAGAAGATAAAGTTCTTAAAAATAATTTCAGTTTGCTTTTAAAAAATGAGTTGTTTGTAGTTGCTTTTCCTTCTACTCCATGCACTCTCAACAGCAGATTATCAGTTTTGAAGAAAGTAACGACATAAATGAAAAGCGATAAACTGAAGAACTTTGGCGGGAAAATACGTATAAGTTAAGTAACTCATTTTCGCAACCAAAGCACTTTTAAAGGAGGAAGGTATCGGAACTAGTGAAAAGATATTATTTAATGCCTTAAAATACATTATTTTTTCTTGAAAGTAATTTAATAGGAAGTCTGTTTTCCTGGCAACTGAGTGTGCATAAATTGATTTTAACGACACTTTCCACAATTATTATTATACTTATTATTATTGTTATTATTATTACTATTGACTTGTTATAATTCCTTTTATTATTTAATCTATTTCTGGGAATGTATTTCAGTCTTCCAACCTTATTGTTTATTATTACTGTGGTCCCAAGTGTGATTTGAAATAACAAAGTTTGCGTTTTTATCTAAAACTCTAAATAATCAATCTTATATGAATTCTGTGGACCCAAAATGTCAATTTTTCCTTTAAAATGCTAATCTTACATATTTGTATTGATTTAGGGGTCATATTACGAGCTCCTGATTTTTGCCGTTTTTTTCGGCTTTCTGGATCACTGTGCAGTGTGTTAATTCAGGTATGCAATGCTATCAGATATAGTTTTCGTATTACAAGTCGAATTGTGTCTCAACTAGATTCAACAATATCTGTAGTGAGGTTAAAATGAGTTAAATACAACAAATACATTTAAGAGACCATTAATTACATTTCAGTCGTCTGATCTGCTCTTGCATTTTTGTAGGAAGGAGAAGAGTCTTACTGCAACCCTATTGTCGGATGCCGTGTGTAAAAATATATATTTTCTTGCATTATTCTCGATCTAATCTGGCACCACACATGTAGAACAACCTGTATATGTAATTTGTCCCTTTCTTCTGTTTTTCAAAGCACTTGAATTATTTTAATCACTCTTCAAATGAAACATGCATTGCAAGAAAATTTGCTGCAAATTATGGGAAAGTTATACACTTGCAGCTTGGGAACGAGCCTTATCTTCCGAAACCACCAATGAGCAATCGAGCCGCTGACATCATCGCAACCTCGCACCAATCGCTTACTCTCTTTCTCCTGCTCTACACTGTTCATAGGCTCGCTAGCAATCAGCTTGATATGTTCCATAAATAATATGGCTATAATTTTTTATAGTTTGTAGGTGTTTTATTTGAAGAGTAAGTTCTTTTTCGAAAAGTACGAAATTAATAATACGATTAACATGTTTGTGGTGAACTTTAAATCAGATCCAAAAGCACGCAGGAGGGAAACACGAACCCATCTCATTTCTATTTGCTTTTCCGCCTCACAACGAAAGTTAAATATTGTTTTTACCCGTGGCAGCAGCGTTTCCAGTCGTAAACAGTTGGGATGGAAATAATCTCATGCGGTAGAAAGATCGTATGGCGATGCAGGGGGGTGGGAAGGGGTGGGGGTTTACGCCTGGATCCCGAAAATGTTCTCTCAGCACAACACATTAAGCTTTAACAATATCCCCTGCCACTCTTGCATGTTTGCTTTGCTCTTCAGGTGAGACGCGATTGCAAAGCACGCGGAATACAATGTTTGTTCAGTTTACACTCGTGAGTGAGTGGCTGTACAGGGAAAGAGTCCAAAAATTGATGTGCAAGAGAATGGAAGTGTAATGCTTTTTTCGTATTTTTCACTTAATGGTCATTTGTATGGCATATGAAAGCAACGATAGTGTAAACAACTTCTGCATCGAATTTTAGGGGATTTTTCCAAAGGAAGATACACTATTGTTGACACTATATTATTATTATTATTATTATTATTATTATTATCATATTGGCATATTAAATTGTTTCCAATTATTTCATTAAACCGCATAGAGTTGTAATGATCTAGGAATACGTATTGTTCACACTTTTATTTGAAGGACACATAAGAAAACTTGTAAAGGAGCTAAAATTTACTAGGTTTTATATTTTTAACAAATTGGAAACTTTGAAGTTTTTTGTGTCACAGAACGGACAATTCTGGATCCAAATTATTCTAATGAAAGTCAGTCGTATCGCTACAACCCAGAACATGGTTGTGAATTGTAGAGCTCAGAGAAGCTCAGCACAATGCAAAAATAGATACTTCAGGAACTTCTTTTCAGGTTACTATGAATGAGAAGACACATTGTTACGTAACGTGAAACTATGAGGAATGGTTGGAATCTTTAATCGAGGAACTCTGCATCCAGGAAGGAGTAAAGAAATACGTGTGTTTGCACAGAAAATGCCCTCGTATATTGATTGTGACAATTTACACTCAGACAAAGCTCTACAAACGTAATGCATGCGTACTTATTTTCCTACTGTTTGTTTGAAAATCGGCTGGCGAACATGCTGTGACGTCAAGTAAAGCTCATTTGCAGCAATGACGAAATATTCGTGCCGGTGCGATGAACCTTGCATAACTACGAGATGTGGCTGTCGGGTAAATAATATTTGTTGCAGCTCAATGCGTCAATGCTTCCAAGATGGGAAATAGTGCGAAAAGTGCTGGAATCCCGGTGAAACAATGAATGAAATTGACTCTGAAGAACAGACTATATTATGATCTTGTTCCTTTTTTAACTTAACTTCAAATGCCTTATTGTTAAAAATTATAAAGATAGTTACACATACGCGTATTAAACTTCCAAGTAATTATTACGTTTCAATAAAAGGTTTTGTGAAAACACTTATACTTATTTGCGTATTTGAGATATATATATAGCTTTTTCTTTTCTTCACTTGCAAGATACATTAATTTATACACCACGCATCGAACTTTACCAGTCATTTCCTTTTAAACAATACATGGAAAAATGCAGCTAACGCTCAGTTTTATTCCCCTTTTTTCTTGCCATTACTTAACGTAAATACTTGATGCTTGTTTGTCTCTTATCTATTAACTATGTCAGTAAGGATATGCAAAATACTCAGTGACATATGAGAGCGATGCGAGCGCTATCTCTTATTTTCTCTAGCAACATTTTGATCCAGTGTGCATCATTGTAATGTTTTTATCCGAAATTAGACAAAGGTGGATTATTGGGCGAAACCTGATAACAAGTCCAATACTACCGATAATCTTCACAAATTTCAGAAAGCTCAGAACATAATTTGAAAATATAGATTATTAACATTTCCAATCAAAATCTAACTTTATAGGCTACAAATTTCGGAAAAAAGCACAACAGCCGATTGAGTAAATTTTATGACTTCAAATTTAAATATTCTTGCAACAAATTATATGCGATGAACATATTTAACTTAAAATACAGAGATTAAATGAATGCCAGTTGAATCCACCACCTTTCAAGCGAACACATTCACGGTATCACCGAAGTACCTTCCCATGTTTTGTGTCGAGAGGCAGGAACAGCAGAGCAGGTCTGAGTGTAGTGCAAACTGGAGAAGATTGAGCACCGTGCAGTGATAAAGTACTTTGTGAAAAGGGGAATGAAGACGACTGAAATTCATGCCGATATGAAGGACACTTTAGGGGACTCTGCTCCTTCATTTGCCACTGTGTCAAAGTGAACTACCGACCGAGTTTAAACATGGTCGTGAGAGCTTATAAGATGACTCACGTAGAGGAAGGCCAAAATCAGCAAAGATTGCAGAAATGATAGAAAAGTTCCATGATATGGTGTTGAAGGACGGTCTTCTGAAAATGAGTGAAATTGCTGAAGGTATGGCCATCTCAGGTGAACAGGTGTCTCGTATATTTACGGAACAATTGGGGATGAGGAAAATGTCTGCAAGATGGGTGCCGCATTTGTTGACAGTCGATCGGAAGTGAATACAGATGCGAATGTCCAATGAATGTCTGGCCTGTTTCGAGAAGTACACAACCAATTTTATGTGCGGATTCATCACTATAGACGCCAGAGACAAAAGAACAATCAAAAACTGGAAGCATCATGTTTCACCACCACCAATGAAGACGAAGGCTGTCAAAATCATGGCGTCGTTTCTCGGGGATGTGAAGGACATCCTTTTAACAGATTATCTCCAAACTGAATCCACCATCAATGGACAGTATACTATGCTAACCTTCTGGACCAACTGGACACAAACATTCATGCAAAAAGACCAGCATTGAAGAAGAAGAAAATCATCATGCATCAGGACAATGACATCCCACACACGTGTGTTGTTGCAATGACAAAACATCAACAAATTGAAGTATTATTTGCCTGACCTGGCACCCTCAGACTCTCACCTGTTGCCAAAGCTTAAAAAAATATCGGTGGTAAGCTATTTTCATCAGATGAAGACGTGAAAGCAGCTGTGGAGAACTATATTGCAAGCCTTGAGAAATCTGCGTTTCGTGATGGGGTCATGGCGCTGGAACATCGCTGGATGAAGTGAATGGCTCTCAAGGGAGACTATGTAGAAAAGTAAAACCAAATTCAACAAGTAACACGGCCTCCGTAATATAAGAGGCGAAGGAACGTTTTCAATGCACACCATTAGCAGTTCTCGTGCTCGTTGTAATTCTCTCGACATCTATTGGACACACAAAAAAAATTATCTTTGTGACAATTTTTCTGTCACAGAAAATTATAATTATTGACACAATGTAATACAATATTTATGGATCATGGAATGCCATATTGTCATGTAAAATATAACGATACCTTCCTGAAATAGTTATTCAAGTATTCAGTAGCAATGATCGATCGCAATGATTCATCACAGGTGGCGCGTATCTAAAATTAAAATACCTTGTTGCAAAGAAGTTGATAAATTGATTTCAATTTAAGCTTCAGATTATTAATATATTTTGTGACATATTTCTCTCAAATTCTATTTAACAGTTTTAAAATATACAAGTTTCAGTTAAATTTACCGGGAAATAGTTTGAAAGCGGCACAAACAGATTTATATAAACAATTTATGAACACATTTAGCATTTGTGAATACTACAATAGGGTAGTGTGGATAGAAGGAATTGATGAATATGCGGTGAAAATTCGTCACGTTAGATGTTAAGTAGGGTTGCAGCAAAATGAAACGTTGTGAACCAGTGTTCCAAAATGTGTCTCAAATTAACGAAAACGTTCCTAAAAGGTCCAGCAGGGAAGATATCAGAAATTTTACGCTTTGCAAAATATAATAAAATGAAATTTGACGTGAAATAACAAGTTCTTCCGTTACTTTTTCAACGCTTCATTTCAGCTTGGTGAAGTCACTTCCATAAACTTCTAGCGCCACTTACAAATTGTATGACCTGACAGAGGTTTTCTTACATAACTTGTCAGGAAAATTCGTTAAAAATGTATAGTTTCCGTCTACATGAGCCAATCCATAGTACCTCTGAGACACCACAACGAGTACATGAATGGTCCACTGAAATCAAACTAAGAAAAACACGTTAAGATATTTCATGATATGCTTTACCAAGTTAATATTTGCACGAACAACGTTGGGACACCCTATAAATCTCTGAGTCCCCGAATTAATTTTTTCCCCTTCACGTGTGGTGGTGGCGGCAGGGTCCTTGGGCGTGATTAAGATGACATCTTCCAGACTTCCACTCCTCCCAGCTGATCCTCTTAGGGAAGCAATTTCCTGAACCGTTTCCAATTTCCAGCTGGTGCACCTGATGTGACGTCACCCTAATCGATCCAGGGACACTTACTTAAGTGCAATGACGCATACATCCTCCATCCGATTAAGCACTTTGCCCCTCTGATGAGAATCTGATTAATGGAACTTCGAGTGCACGTCCTCCCCCACCCCCACCCCTCTCTCCTTTCTTCCCCTCGAGCTACGCTGACGACGTGGCACTTCGAGACGTCGAGATTTTGTTTGCTTGCGAAACGTCTTCCGGGCTTCACCAGGTTACTGGCTTAATTGATGATTCGTTTACGAGAAACGGGCCAACTGTTGAAAACCTGGTCTGGGTTGCATTCCAGGAGATGCTGTGGTGAGTGTGCAGAAACTTGCTTTTCATTACAGGTTAGGATGAAAACAAGTTAGCGTAGCGATTTAGTACTAGATAGTAAAAGCTCTCCTTAAATCCACTTTATGCTCAGATAGGCTAACAAGGACTGAGCGCCAGCTTAAAGTGAGATACGAACGCCTGTGTGCCTGGAATCATTAATTGGTTAATTTTACTTCGCTTTTCTGGCACTATTGACTAATCCCAAAGATAAGAATGAGTATTTTTTCTTTTAATTTGTCTTATTTCACTTCGCTTTTGTGCCACTTTTGGGGATGAGTGATGATATCATGAAATTGATGAATGGGCACTCAAAAACATCCATTCCCAAGCCGGGTTTCGAACCCGGGAGCCCTGGCGTCCGAGCGCGATGTGATAACCACTCCGCCATGTGGTCCAACGAGAATCTGAAATTGATGAAGGGGCACTCACAAATAACCGCATTCTTGGGATCGAACCCGGGCGTCGTAGTGCGCTATGCTAACCACTCTGCTACGGAGGTCGGTTAGAGACCTCGTGATTACAAGGTGATAACGTTACTCGCACTTACTAGCACTAGTGTTCACCATCTGAACGAAATAAGCGTGAAATATGACTGGCTCCATGTTAAAAACAAAAGAACTCTAATAATTCGTAATTATAAAAGGGTCTCACTGATAGGGTGGCGGACAACGTTGAGACCAGAATTTAGGGGATCTTCAGGAGCTACAGCCCAGAGCCTCTATCTGCAAAGAGGCTGGAGGAAATTCTTGGAAAAGGGCCAGAAATGATGAAAAAGAGATATTGAAATAATGAAAAAATATTAAAAATATGAGAAACCATCTGGCATAAATGTTTTAACTGAAATTGTATATTGGGGCAAAATGTTGTTAGCCCCAAGGGCTTCACATGGCTGTATAAATCCTTTCATTCCGCTTCTATTTTCCGTTTCTCTTTTCGTTATTTTACTTCAATTTGTACTTTCCAGGATGGATGAAACAGATAACGGAAAAATCATACAGATATGCCTTACTCAAGATCATAGGACGTTCCGATAACTCTAAAGACAGTGCCATGATGTGGTTGAGCTTCTACTTAAAGCGATAGTCAGGGTCTTGGTTAACTTATGCATAAAGATGACTTTGTTTTTTTGTTGTTGTTGTCTTGTATAATATTTATGTAATATTGAAGTTATTTCATGTACTTTCATTTTTCTTACATGCTTGTTTCTGTGAATATTAACAACTATTAAAGTTAGTACTCTGTGTCTTATAAGTTAAATGGCATTACTACAGACCTTTCCTGAGGTCGAGGTCCGATTGTTCGAATGATGTCATGTGGTGAAAGGTTTTTTCAAAACGGCATCATTAAAGAGTTCAGTTATATGTAATGAATCATACGCCAGTTGAAAGAAAAACACTCCGAGATTCTTTTAGAGTCTTCATAAGTGCTCAATATATCCATCCATCAATACATCTTGTCTGTTGTCCATTCTGCTCACATCCGAACAAGCACATCAGGAGTAAACGTTTTGCGTCGCACCCCCCCCCCCCCCAACCTTCTCGAATTTCCTGTTCCACTTAATTATCACACTCTCCACTGGCGGATTCTTCCGATACTTGGCACGGAAGGCTTATTGCACACTCCCAATCCACTGGTTGCGTGTAAACTTACGTAAGCAAACTGCTTTCTCCTCTTGTTACGCTACCATGATTGCACCTGTGGCTGTGACGCCTTTCTCCATAACTACCCGCACGCGTCAAATAAATCTCAGTGGCTTTTACTTGCTGTACGATTTAGTACATTTTTCTGAATTACTTAATTACACTGATTTTTATATAAAAAATCTTTCATACACCCTGCATACAGAAGTGTATATATCAATTTGGAGAATTACCCAATCCTGTGAACTTTTGTGCTATACGAATTTTCCAGTTTTTTTCACAATTTATCACACACGTGATTTTTATAATATAACAAACTTTACGTTATATTATGACATAACATCTCTTAACAATAATCCACAATATGTTGCTTTATTGATACATAATGAAGTATTGAATACTCAGGGAGTTTTCTTTATTGTTACCGTTAAATTGTGATGTTTAAAATATAAACTATTTTGCCGCCATCTGTGATGTAGATTATCAGGAGTATGTGTTCCGTGATATATGTGGTAAATTATCCTTCCCGATGGTGGAGTGGTCATGTATTTTCATTGTAATAATAATGTCCCTGGTTCGATATCCGTTGGCAGCATAGATGGATCGGGTCCTACTTTAAACAGTAGATCCAGTCGCGATTAGCCTCTTTGTGCTTAAAGTGAACTTAAAAACAAACTCAAACAAGATGTTATGTACTTGAAACAAGGCGATATACAGTTACAAAGGGATGCAATTTTGTGTACATATCATGAAATGTCAACATGGGGGATCAACACGAAAATTTATGGCGGAAATACGGCCAATTGGTTTTATCGGCGATATTATTGTGCTGATAGTCTCTGCTTTCACTGACGCATAGATACGGAGAATAGTCTCAATTTTGTCTTATTAAAAAGTTTCATTGTTCAGAAGGACATGACGACCCCGTGGCGGAGTCGTTAGCACATCGCGCAAGGGTCCCGGGTTCGAATCCCGGCCTGAGCATGTGTTTTTGTGAGTGTTCATGAGTCAATTACATCATATTATCACTCATCCATACCTTCGCAATTAGCCAAAAGTGTCAGAAAAGCGAAGTAAAATAAACCAAATCAATAAACAATAAACAATTCAGAAGGACACATCAAACGTAGGTCGTTCGTGGCGCTTCGTTTGTCAAAGTGGATTTCTCGGAGTAAAGTTTATGAACATAAAAAAAAAACAAAAAAAAACAGGTGGCGCTGAAAAGATTCTCTTTCTAAAGAGAAAGAAAACTCCGAAAAGCAAAGTTAAGTTCAAAGTAGTTTTTTGCAGTTGTAATCCTCCAAGGGATACTGAATATCAAATGTAAAAAATGACTCACTAAGATCTATTTTATTGATTGATAAATTTGGTGTTTTAAGTTCATTTTTTGCACAGTAAAGCTAATTGGGACTGGACCTACAGTGTAAAGTGGAATCAGAACCACTATATGCCTTCACCAGGTATCGAACCCGGGACCTCTTGATTACAAGGCAACGACGCTACCACTTTTTCTTAAGATTTAAAGGAATACATCTAAGCGGTAGTTTCCCCGTTTTTCACTTTTTTTCTCAATTTTTACATTTCTCGATTTTTCTCCATTTTCAGTTTTTCTCATTAGGACAAATACAAATATCCATGTCTTACCCGGGATTCGAACCCTGGACCTCTGGCGTCGCAGCGCGCTGTGCTAACCACTCCGGCACGGAGGTCGACAACATTTTTTTTGCCTTTTGTGGAGATCGAACCTAGGTTTCGGTGATGAAAGCTCTGTACGTTAAATAACACACTATCAGTTACACTAGCACTGTGCCATTGCAGAGGCCTCACTAGGATCGAAATGAACACATGAGCTACAAAGCCGCCCACCCCAGTAGACTCCTGAAAGTTGTAACTACTTTGGAAATGATAATCACTGATAGCAGTCGATTTAAATTTCGTGATATAGAAGAAATAACATGCATCTCTTATGGACGTATAGATAAAACCACGCACGAACATTAGGCACGCACAAGTGTTTGATTTGATTGATTAATTTGGTTTATTTTACTTCGCTCTTTTGCCACATTTGGCTAATCGTGAAGATGACGATGAGATGTGATGACATTGATGAAGGGAGATTCACAAAGAACACTTATGCCCAGGCCGGGATTTGAACCATGACGTCGTAGCGCGCTGTGCTAACTTCTCAAACACAAAGACCGGCGCATTGGACTAAAAGGAATGCTGAATGTATGCTTCAACCCTGCGTTGCAACATTCCAAACGGAATTAGAAAAAATTCTAATAAAGAAACTTGTCTTTACCTTAAACCATACCTTCTGAAGAGAGAAAAATCAATTCCAGTTCCTGCCTTATCACTTCGGATGCGTGTAGAAAAAAATATACTTTGCTACCTTGGAAAAAACGAAAACATGATCGAAAAGTATTACTTAAGATTCTTTCAGCATTTTGGGAGAAATATTTATAATTTCTGTCTTGTTCTATTTTGTCTGTTTGTTCCAGAATCAGGTTTACTGCACTACTACAAAAATATCGATTTCTAACAGAAAATGTAAATTCCCTGACGTTTTCATGATTTCAAGGTTTTCCACCTTCTACAGCACAGTTGGCGCCAAATCGTAGATTTCCTTCTGCTAGCCGACTTTCCCCAGGCATCACGTGGGTCTTTTCATCCATTGGCAGAAGCCTTGGATGCAGCACGTGTTGGTTCTCCTCCTACCAGGGGTTGCAGTTTCCTTCGCGTGGGGAATCTGAATCCTTTGTTGCTACATTGTCATAGATGTAAATGTTCTGGTGCAGCCTGTCGCCACGTTGCTCGCTTGCGCCGAAAACAGTGGCAACAACATCCTGCAGACGACAGAGAAGATTTTGACTGGAGCCGTGCCCGGTTAAACCACTATTACCTTTGTCTGTGGTTAAACCTTCTGCTCTACAGCACAGGTAACCGCCTGGGAGTTAGAAACCCAAAGAACAGTACTGCATTCCTGGCTGCATAAGAAACAGGATAAAACGTATTTCGTAATGAATTGCATTGCCTTGATAGCCTTGGACACATCCGCTAGATTTTACTATTTTTTTCCTACAGAGAGACCCTCGTGGTGGACTGCATGTTATGCATCGATATCGAGTCAGAACATGAATTTATGAGCGACTCAAAATGTTGCGAAAGTTTTTGTATTTGAGCATATTTAGACAAGTTTCAAAATATTCCAAACACTCCCGTTGTGTATAACTTTTCTGCCGAGAGAATTTTTTTCGTAGTGTAAGAAACTAAACTTGCAGTATTGAAAGGGAAAATCTTGAAACACACGTAGAAATTTTTAAAAATATGTTGCGTAATGTAGGAGGGGGAGTGGGGGCTAAATCCCAAGTATTAAGAAAACGATATCAGCTGTAAATTTAAAGATTTCGAGACAAGATTTTTGCATCAGCTAGATACCTTAAAGTATTCACCTGTCTTTGTATGTGAGTAAAATTGGCCAACACATTTCACACCCCGTGAAAAATTGGAAGTATGCTCATTCGCTTTAAACGTTTATTTCACACTCATGGACCACCCTATTTCATCTAACCACCATTCATTATCAACGTCGCGACTAACCTACAGAAATAAAATGAATTGCATATTTATTTCTTGCCATCGTGATTTAGTTTGCTCATCAGAAATTTGAAAGCAGAGTTCAAAAGCCTGTGTATATATTGTCTCCAATATCGTATAAATGCATTTTCCACTCGGTTACCTTGTGCTTGGACTACTTCGTTCGCCTTTTATATCGTGACGATGGCTATGAAAATTGACTCGCAGAAATACAGTGTAAGTAACGCTGGGAAGTATTATCTTGAATTTCCGACGGAAGAAAAATCATGAACCCGGACGGATGCTCCTCTTTGTTCCCAGACGAAGAGATCATCCAGGTAGCAGAGCAGAAAGCTGGAAGGAAGCAAACAGGTGGAAGCTTCCGCTTGCCTTCACCCAGCACTCGACGGCAGACGTGGGACGAAAACGTTCCCGTACGAACCTCATATTTCACGTCTAGGTGCAATACAGATATCTGCAATATATTTCAAAAATTTGAATAATTCCATTTCTTTCCCCCCTCCATTCATATTCCGTTCCTGGCCCTAGAGGTATCTCCCGGCAGTAAAAAAAACCGTGCTTTACGTATCGCACATATATCTGTTGCCATGACGACCGGCGACGAAAACGAAAATGAAGAAAGCAATATGTGACGTCCGCGGGCTCATTCAGACGTGCAATTGGTGGATGGAGGGTTGGAGGGTCAGGCAGGGTGGGTGGGGGTAGAATTCTCGCTACAAAAAGGTGCCCCAGAGCTTCCTTTTCTCGCGCTGGGCAAATATCAAGCAAAGGCTTATGAATACTTTGATATACGGACGAGGCTTTTCTCAAGAATTGCCAAAGTCCCTTTGCTGTTGCTGCACGGAGATTCGACTTTCGCTGCCGGCGGTTTTCAGTATCAATATCGCTGCCTTTATGTGTTTCTGCGTGGGCATGGGCCCCTTAGGTAGAAGCTCCAATCTACATTTCCGTCCTTTAATCAACGCTTTTTCCTTTCTGGCGAATGACATTTATTTCCAAGTTTCTTGATTAGGAAGGTCGTACTTACCTTCATCAACCTTCTTGTTTTACAAAACGAAGTTTGCAAGTTTCACCTTCCCATGTCTGGTTCTACTTAAACTTTCAGATTCGCGCTAGGTTTGCCCACATCCATATCTTGAAATATCCGGGTGGCGCCAGAAAATTTGATTGATGGATCGATTTGGTTTATTTTACTTTGCTTTTCAGCCACTTTCGGTTAATTCCGAAGATTAAAATGGTTGATGAAATTGATGAATGGACAGTCATAAAGAACATCCATTCCTAGGGCGGGATTCGAACTCGGGATTCTGGTACATTACAGATAATACTTAAAGAACCATGCGTCTCATTGGCCTCCTGTACAGGTTCACTGAAATTCAAAACCAATCATCCATTATCATTTTTATTAATCCTTTATCTCTCACATTCTTGAATACTTCCCCTCCCCCCCCCCCATCTAGACCACGGTTTCTAAAACTAATCTTTCCAGAATTGATTCTGCCCTCAGCTTTTTACTCGTCATAGAGTATCTTCTCTGAGACAACTCCATAAAACAGTACGTCTACTTTGAACATCCAGCCACCACACACTCGTCGCGAGCAAGCAAACATTAATTTTTTGCATAAAACAAACAATGGCAAAATTAAAACCGAATTTCTAATCAATCAATTTCATCTGCGACTACCCAATGGGCCAACCCGCAACGTAAAACTCTTTCACAGTCCCACTACAAGGCTCTCCCTTCTACATGTCTCTTATCTATATGCTTTCCCGTTTTAGTAACAACCTGCCTCCAAATCTTGACATTTTCTTTTCAGACCCCAGTTTTCGTCGATCGTTTAGAATGTACGTGTAACTTAGTTTTTCTGTGCCATATTGCATTGTCTTGTTTTGTTGTTGCCACAGTTTCAGTATAATATAGTCTTTCAGTACTGTATCTGAAACTTTAAGTAAATGAATAAAATTTGTTTAAACTATTTGGTAATCTTATTAAAAAATGTAGCCTTTACTAAATGTGGTAATTTTTACTAAATGTTTCGATACTCTAAGCAAATGTGAGCGATTATAAGAATTTCATTCTGGTGAACAATCTCTTGTTCGTCTCCTATTAAACAAATATTGATTACGAGAAACTATTTTACACGGAATAATATTCAATGAAAGAATTTTTACAGCTTTCATTCAGATGTAATTACTAGACTCTTTAAACTCAGTTATAAATCCATTGAGTTGGAAACATTGAAAATTCTCATCTCCACTCCATTCGAACGTTGTTTTTTGTGCAGGATCAACAGGCCACGCAAGAAGAAGTGTTGACTCAAAAGATCGAACTGAAGAGTGGTGTGTGTTGGTATTAGATGACAGACGTTCTCGCTTTTACGAACGTATAGGCAACAAAAAAGTAATCAAACATTTTGATAAAGTAACATGATCTCGTCAGACACGACCATAACTTAAAGTAACACAAACGAGGATTAAGGAATCATATTTTAAACTATCATCGAATCGCTAGATATGTTAATTCCCAGTACATTAATTAGCATTTTTGTTAAAACATTGCTTGATACTTGAAGAAAATATTAGATTGTATTTAATTTTGTCATACCTTATTTCTTGGATGTTATAGTATTTGAACCGTTCCTTCAGTATTGTCACTGCACACACACACTGCTCCATCTGTTTTCCTAAATAAAAGTAAAAATATCATGTAGGTTATTTCTGTATTGATGTAATTTTCATTATCTCATTACTTCATACAGGACCACAAAGAATATTAATTAATTATATTTACATGAAAAATAATTTTAAATTTGTAATTTTATACAAATGCATTAACAATTTACATAACTTCGTCTATCTATTAATTCAATGTATATGGAATAGTGGCTCATAAGTAGTTAATTTGGAAGATGAAGAACAACAAAATCGTTTCACATAATCAAAATATAAAGTAATTACATCCTAGTAATATCCCATACACTTTATTTTGTTCAATGTTACTTACAATTTGTTTCGTTATTGTTAATTCTTATTGTTTGCCTGGTCCTTAAACCATCATCATGGGAATTAATTTCATTGAAGTTTGCAAGTAGATCTACACCTTGTTTTATCTCACGCCCTTAGGCCGACCTCCGTGGCGGATTGGTTAGCACAGCGCACCACAACGCTAGGGGTCCCAGGTTCGAATCCAGTCTGAGCATGGGTGTTCTTTGTGAATGTCCCTTCATCAGATTCATCACATATTTACTCATTCACATCTTCGATATTAGCCAAAAGTAGCAGAAAAGCGAAGTAAAATAAACCAAATAAATAAATAAATAATATTTCCCATCATTATTTGCTCTTGTTATTACTGTTAATATTATCGTTTATGAAGTTATGTTGAATAATATACTGCTCAACAAAGAAAACAGGACACTTGCATTTTTTGTGATAACGCATACATTCTGGAAATATTGGAAATATATTCAACAGAAAACAAACTTTCAGGATGATCTACATACATACATTAATAAGTTAAATTAGAACTTAAACGAAAGTTACAGAAAACCACCAAACTGAGAGCGTAATTCATAAGTAATTGCAATTCAGATGTCAAATATTAAGGTGTCATGTTTTTTTTTGTCCAGCAGTCCTATATATTAAATGGAAGGGAAAGTAGTCGAAAATTTTGTCTTTAAATTGCGGGACGTTTCAGAGTCGGTTCCTGATATGTAGTTCTTTACAATTTTTCAAATTTCATCCAAATATTTTCTTAACCAGTTTAGAAACAATACTTCTGCATTTCACAAAAATAGATAAAATATGAATGTCCAACAATAACTGAGGCTCTGGAAATAATCTAAATAGAACCAATCACCCATTTTAGTGGAAGGCCTTGTCATCCCGACAATGGAGTTACCAAGATAACGGGTGCATCTCCACCGGAAACCAGGTCCACTTCCAGATTCTAGAATCTTCCCGAAGAATGAAGTATCTTCGATAGATTTCATCAGAATGTTCCAGATGCTAGCAACTAAAGTGAAGCAAGGGTGACATTCACCGAATGGGAGATAGACGCAGCGGAAAAGAAGAGCCATGATGTATACCGAGGTAAGTAGGTTAGTGTAAAACTACGTACGAAAATAGTGTTAAGTGTTTCGATAAACCTTGGGTTTCAGATAAGTGATCTACGTTTGACACTTCAATATGATCTTCTGAGAAGATTTTGTGCGAGAGACTCATAACTCTACCGTGCGATGAGATTGGGCAAGTTCCCGTGACGTGGCAATTCTTTCCGAAAGAGAAAGTCACAGCATACATTTACGATGGTCAGATTATCGCTAGCAACATTACACCATTATTTTCAATATCCCCAGTCTTCGTTCATTGGCACTAATGTTTACAATGTTGAAATCAATACATATTATTATTAAATAAACATATTATTATTAGTACATTTGTTTCACTCTACCTACTAGCTGGACCTTTGTTCGTAACTAATTTTCAAGCAAGAGATGGCACTGAAGAAGTTATCTTCTTCATGCAATTCATGTTTCCTTAAATTGAATTTGCCTATTTATAAAGATAAATACGGGGTGAGAAAAAGGTAACTGTGCACCTACACTACGCTTCATTACGCAGAGAAAAACTTCCCTTTTTTGATGTTTGTTGGTACATAAGGGCATGGACAGTTGGTTAGTAAGACACTCATTGTTGTCAGTCTCTCATTGTTGTTTCTTCAGTTGTTTCTTCGGAGCGTGATCTTTGAATGTGCGGAACTGTATTAGCAATGTTTTGTTACTCGAAGCTTGTGTGTTTTTGGTTGAACAAGTAAGTCTTTCGACATGGAGGTGAATTTGCGGAAGAAGTGCGAAATAAGTTTATGGAAAGGTTTCCTGATACAGATCCACCACATCGTAATGCAGTGTGGCGGTTGATCGATAAATTTCGCAGAAAGTGATCAGTAAAGGATGCGCCGAAATCCGGCAGGTCACGAGTTCTAACAGAGGACAAATTACAGGACATTTCGATTAGAATAGAGCAAAGCCCAAAGAAGTCAATTCGTAAATTGTCACAGCAAGTGAGTGTGTCGTACGGCAGCGCAAGAACCTCACTGAAAAAGCACTTACATATACACCCCTACAAAATAACAGTAGTGCAAAATCTGCAAGAAAAGCACCACGACAAGCGTGTTGAGTATTGCCAGTGGTTCAGAGACTAACCATTGCTGATGCAGTTACGCGCTTCTTTGCAAGATCACGCTCCGAAGAAACAATAATGAGTGACTGACAACAACGAGAGTCTCACTAACCAACTGTCCATGTCCTTACGTACCAAGAAACATCAAAGAAAGGGAAGTTTTTCTCTGCGTGATGAAACGTAGTGTAGGTGCACAGTTACCTTTTGCTCACCCGGTATATTGTACATAATGTTATTTATGTTGAATTCATCTAATTTGTGTTGCTTCACTCATACTAATTGTGTAATACTAGAAAGTGTCAATATAATAAAGTAATTAAATATTGTAGTTGTACGCACAGGTATGCTTATAAAATTACATACAGCTCTTTGAATTCGTGCAAGTAAAAAGACGTTACCATGAAATGAAATTATAGTAATTAGTGCAATATATTTTCGCTTTTTAATAGCGAAAATGTACTGCAAAAGAAGGATATATAATGAACAGTGGTGTTACCAGGGAAGCTGTAGGTGGGGTTCATACCAATTTTCTATTTAAGATGTCTAAGAAAAAACATCAGGTACAGTGTTTCAAAAGTCGCGAAACCCAAATTTTGACGAAAACCGTAATACATAACTCCGGCTGTCCTGCATTATTAATCCTCATCCATTTAGAAACATGTTAAATGCTTAGCATTATCAGTTTACCCAATACAGAAATTAATAACTGACGGAAGTCAGCGTTATTGCAGAATGGCACTTTTGAGTGAGAAAAATACATAAGATATTATCTGAGTGCCATAATTAGACGCTTGATGATTGACGCCATGTTGATCTGTCATTTGCGACCAACATGGGTCACATGCAGCATTTCATGGATTTGGGAATAACGATTATATGGGTTAAGTAAAAAGGTGCCGGTACCATTTTAGGGGCATACAACCCTGGCTGGAAACACTAGCAGATAGAAAATTTTGTCAACAGACACAAGTAACATGTGCCTCATGGACATAGATTTACATGAAAAGTAGACTTAAAACAAACTTCAGCTTGTTTTTCGTTGAGATAGGATTTTTCGAAATCATTTCTTCTTCTCGGTAAAATCTCTTCGCAGATGGCGTCCCCCAAACCCCTCCACTAAATCTTACCCTCATAAAATGTACCTCGGTTCTTCAGTTGAAATTAGAGTCGGAGAGAATTTGCCATGTCGTGGACTCATCGCCAACCGCGGCCATTTCGACGGTCTTCTTGCGGTTGGACGGAAAGGCTCATTTGGACTTCAACGGAGACGGTCGTTAGGAACTCGATCCCATCCCGAGCGACTCCCAACAGACTAGGTACGAAGTAGCAGAGAAATTGAAGTCAAGACTCCACCTCCCTTTACGAACCATTAGATAAGTTTTCCATCGTTACCGCGGGAGGATACGGAAGAAATTTTCCTCAACACCAAACGGTTTGGAGAAATTATAGGTGCACCGAAAACCACCTGTTCTGATACGTGCTTAAGTTCTGATGCTTCTGCACAGCTGCGTTTGTCGGATTGAGAGAGATTCATTACATACAACTCATTTAAATCTAATTTTATATTTGTCAGCAACCTATACTCTGTCCCTTGTATCTTTGGAGCAAGCTATCTAAAACATACGCTGCGCGAGTAGTGACTCGAGAGGGTTCGACCAATGGACGGGTGAGAGGAGAAGAGAGTGCATGAAGGGGAAAACGCGGCTGCAACTACCAGCGTTTTGGAGCAGCGTGCGCCGATTTGCTCCGCTCACTCGCTTTCCCCTTTCTCTTCCCTTACACGCAGCCATGCTCCACAGTTTCCCGAGACAGAGTGTATATATTGCGGAACGATTCAAGGCATGATGTGTTCACTGGTTTGAAGGGCATACGGAGATCGTGACTGTGAACGCTTAAGGAGTCAGATGGTAGAGCAAGGTTACGTCTTATGTTCCCCATACAATCTCGCTGACAGACTTCTGGCATGGCAGGGAGTGGAAAGATTTCAAGGGATGTCGACGATGACAGGAGACAGAGCACGGAGTCCTGAGTTCCACGCCCCACGTCTTCTTGCCCGTGGCAGGCAACGAAGCACAAGCTGGTCTTGGAGAGATGGCCTTTGAGAAGGCGTCCGATCTGACCTACGGCTGTGACTTACAAGCCGAGGTACTGAAGTTAGCCAACTCGCACGTGTGTTTGCGATTGCCTTGGCGAAAGCTACGTCTCGGTTTCCCGAGCCGGGCTTGAGACCTAATAGCTGGTATTCTCTTAGAGCTTCTAGTGAATTCTGAGGTCTGACTAACTCCCGAATTCTAGTGCCTACCCCTTTTAAGCTGCTGGCAAATACTTGCTAGCCGCATGCTCAGCTCTTCCGTATTTGCCAGCCGATGACGGGTTTGAACCCGGTAGGAACGAAGTATGCAGTCTCTCCTGACGTCACGTGCTTCCGCTATTTGTGGAATGTTACGTTGTGCAGTGTATTGTCGCTTGACCGAGCACTGATCTCTGGAGAGAGATTTTACCTTTTTACAGTCTCCCTTGTATCGTTCCACAATATAATAGAGTTATTACTCTTTATGATCATGCCATAATTTATTTTTAATATTTAATCTTAAGAGTACATTATTTAATGCATGAAGTAAAATAAATAAATAGAAAGGCATTTATGAGTAATATTTTGGGATCGGGGCATTCACTTTAAAAAATAATTTACCAGGCCGCGGTCTCTTAAAGTTTGAGAACCACTGTGTAGTACTGATTGTTCAGTGTAAAAACATTACAGTAACGGACAATTCTGGGTTGTGACGTTTCCATTAGGGGCTATAAGATTTATCCTGATACAGTTCCTGATGTAGCTATATTTGGTGACTGGGCGTCTGTTGCATGTACCCTTCGAAGGGGTAAGAAAATAATATCAAAGCCCTTAGAGTATGCATTATTTTCCTCTTGCCATCTCTTATACTTGTCCCTTGTGTGGGGGTTGCTTTCCCGTTCTCCGCACTGTGGATATGGAAACCACATGTTCAAATTTCCCTCTCAAAGAGAAGACGAATTCTGGCTGGCAGAGAACAAGGCACGTGCTACCACCAACGATCGTCTCAGTGGACAGAAGCACTCACGTGACATCTGCCAAGGGCTTTCACCAGACAACAGACTATTGGCGGGAAGTGTACCTTGATAAATTTTCTTAGGTGGAAAAGTTAATCAAGTTGTTAAAAGTCAGAAGGGTCCGCGACTGCACGGTCACAAAATATGCTGTACTTACAATTAGAATATTTCTATTCCATATCCACGTGAGGCAGAATGCAAATTGACGAAGTGGAGGTGAGTGGTTAGGATTCCTCCCACTAGACCAAAGTGTCGTTGGCAAAGAGAGTATATTTCATCCCAGCCCCCTCCCCAAAACAATATAACAATTACATTTAATACCTTGATAAAAATATTTCAGTTGATTTCTCTCATGATACAGGTATCGTTTGTAGTTTAAAATGTCGTTAGTGCAACCAATGACAATGCATACAAGTATATTCTCAAGCAGTGGCGTAGCGTGATTCTATGAAAGCTGTAAGGCCTCCTTAGATAAACCTGACCTGAATATTGGATAAAGAAAACCCAAAGATATTTTAACTAAATAGAATCTATTTGAATCTAAGTTTCTATTCTCGTTTGACCAAATTTAATAATACTTGACAATGCATAAATATGAGATTTCGATTCAACATTCCGCTTTTTCAATAAAGAAAAATTGCAGATATAGGCAACACCAAAATTGCTCCACACATTATTTTCATTTGAAAATAAAAGGCACGGGAAACAATATAACTTATTCGTTCCTGCAAAACCACAAAGCCATTTGTTCCGATCGTACCACGATGTTTGAAATCTGTAAATACATACCTTTTCCTTTTCTCTCCTTTTTCAAGTGTTTCAGTTCTGGTGTCGGCCTACCTCGGTTGAGGACGTCTTGTTTACACGCGAATGTCAAAGACGAAAAGGGTTGTTTTAAAACCGATTCAACTACACACTCACACTTGTTCACAACAGCAACCACACACTCATTTTAACTCACTCTTGAACTTGTGCAATTATTTTCCATGTTGCACAAAATACTGTGATGACTGGCTAATAAAAATACTGAATCCTCTCTCTCGCGCGCGCTCGCGCCTGCTACAAGCGTCTGCTCTGCTAATTGCGTAACAAACAGTGACTAAAGCGCCTCACATGTGCCTGAGAATCGGGGCGCCCTGTCATTCGTTGAGAAGATACTACGTAAGCAAACACACCCGCCATGGGCAAGTCCAAATAATTTCTTCCATTCATCCACACGTAAGTCCTCTCAAGAAGCCTTACAAAGGAACAACTCGAATCAAAACAAGTCTTCAATTGTCTCGTTAAAAGTGCTACTTGCAGTCTGATATTGCTTATATATTGATTGATTTGTTATTTTTAAGCCCACTTTTTGCACAGAAAGGCTAATCGGGACTGAACCTACAGTTTAAAGTGGGATCCGAACCACTATGTGCCTCCACCGGTTACCGAACCCGGGACACCTTCTGATATTGCTATGTGTGCTCAAGCGATAAATACGTGAATGAAATACGTTTTCTTCAATAATTTCAACTTGTAACGTGGACTTACAAGCCTTACGTGGGCACCACGCCGCTGTTCTCAAGAAATACTTAAACTAACAAATTACTGATACACACAAGAGAGTGAAAGCAATGAAACAGTACTTAACAGATATAGCACTATATAACGTTAATGAATTTAAGTAGTAAACTGGATTATTGTTTTTTTTTACTGCATTTTTCTATTTACAAATGTAGGATTGTAATTCTGTTTTGCATGACGTTTTGCAGAACCTGTCACTCCCTACAAATAAGAAAAATATACGCCACTAAATAAAGACTTGTTTCTCACTCTATCGATCATAATCAATTAATGTGGTGTATCACTCTCTAGAGGCAGTTTATAGTAATAACTTGGGTGAGTTCTAAATGAACCATTATGTATAATCTAACATTATGTAAGATTTTAATAATTTTAACACATCACTTGTTCAATGTGAAGTCTTCATATTAATAAATGCAAGGATCTTTATGAACATTTTTGAAAGGTAATATGTATTTATTAACAATACATGTATTGTTCATTTGTGCCTTTGACATTTCTGAATTTAAAGCCAAAACGTAGCAACATAGCTATGCAGCTGTAATATTTTTCGAAGTAGACAATAGTTATTAACTAGTACATCAACAATATAATGTTTCCTGCTTATTGGTCTTAAAACCAAGAATATATTAATTTTGTTGCCAAGACACTTACTTTGACCGTACACACAACTAGTGTAATGAGTTGTCGGAAGTGCTTTAAAAGAGCCCAACAGTAGATGAATGTCGTATTCCAACTCCTGGTGTAATTTTCAGCAAGGGTACTGCTTTTCCACTGTATTTGGTCAAGTGAGGTTTTCCCTCGATAGTGTGACCACACACCAAATAACCTGTGCAGAACCGTGTCTTCTGAGCATCTTAGTTGTGAGTAGAGTAGAATGGAGCAGTTGAACAGATGGGGGGGAAGATGCACGAAGGCTTTTGGCTGAAGGATCTTTTGTTTGTCGTCCCTCTATACCCATATACAGAGTAGTTCATCTGCAAGGCGAGAATTTGAAAAGATTTGCCTAGCCATATATGGATGAAAATTAGTATCTGGGGAGAAGACTACATTCTATAGAATGTTTCTTTAATGAACGCTAAAAGGCACAATAAGATTTATTATATAAGTGTTTATATTTTGTTTATTACTTAACCTCTTCATGTAATCCAGTCCCTGGCTATAAGACACGCAGAAATTTTCAGGTGGACGAGTTTTCTCTTTTGATCCTGTTAGGGCATACCTAAAGGGAAAAATCTTAGGTAGACATCTGGCATACTGGGCCCACGTTTTCTAGGCGCCCATAAATTCAAGATGGCCGCAGCTTCACCACGAACCAACAAATGAAATCGATCATAACTACTTTAAAATAGGTTATTGATAATTTTGCATAGATACATATTTTGTTCAGAATTAAAAACAGAACACAAAATATTCTTAGTTTTATTCATATCTTGCACTGTGATGGAGATGCATCCAGTGAAAGAATTCCGAACCCTTTTCTGCAAGGATTCTAAGCAATATTTTACACTTTACTCGACATTCCGGCATATAACACTGTGACACTTTGTCGATGCCTGGGTCATTCCATGTCAAATCAGCCAAGGTCTGAACCTTGACATCTCAGAAATTGATAATTTTTCGTGCAGTGGTAGTACCAGTAAAGTTGACGAAACCTGTCAATTTTCACATTTTTTCGGCTCTGTCTTGTTAAGGAAGATATCTTCAATTTTCTTATTTTTGGACTTTTTGTTTTCACACTAAAAACAATTGTTAATTCATGTAACGTTTTGATTAATTTTCACTATGTTTTGTGCAGTTCTGACACTTCATCAATAACACATTATCTCATATCTTCGTCATGCTTAACTTTTGGACACTACTTACAAAAAAATATAATAATATATTTTCACTTGCTATTTATTAACAGATAAGACCTCTCGAAAAATCTGATAAATGAACTCTAAATCAGGATATGGACAGTATTTTATGATCAGTACCTCCGTGGCGGCCATCTTGGATTCCCGACGCCATGTACCTTCTCTTGGCACATTGTCCAGTACAACACCTAGTATTATACTTATGATTGCATGCCTCAAAATAAAGGCATCCTCCATACACATGTCTTCCCTTCATTCAAAAACCCAACGAATCTACAATTGGTCAAAATGACTTCTGAAGAAGATAAGGAGACATGGTCGATTATCTTTGTTAATGTCTTCAGAGGCAGCCATCTTTGATGTATAACGCACACAGGCCATGCGCCTCAATAGAAGACGGGCCATATCAAATCAACTGATAAAAAATATTTTTGAACCTTTAGGATTCAGATTTTTTTTGTTTTTATACATTGTACGCTATAAAGCGGACAAAAACTGCCAAATTTCAGATTTTTTGGCTCTTAGGTTCTGAGTTACTGACTTTCAAAAAAACAAAAATCCCCAAATTTGACAACATTTTGAAATATTTTTTAAAGACAGTTTTCCAACTGGAAAGCTAAGAATATGGGAATCTAGTGTCCAGTAAAAAGCATAATCAAATAAGTACATATACATGCATACATGCAATAAAACATATAACTGTACATATCAAAACATATTAACCCCTCAGGTTGTAGCTGGCAAGCTATTAATTAATGCAATACCAGAAACCAGTAAATATCAATCCGATCTTTACATCGTGATCTAACAAACCAGAAAACCCTGCATTACAGGTGAATTTCTCCAATAAAACAAACTGGCCATATTACTATACATTTTCTACATCATTTTTATTTTTCAAATTTATAGCGGTTGATTTTACCGAAAAAAATGATAACAACAATTGAAGATCTTATTTAGATTATTCAAAGAAAAAATTGAAATCGGCTGTGAAATAGACGAGAAACATGCGATATAAAAATATGAATTCCACCCTTTTGAATCCAATATGGCAGCTAGATGCCAAAATAAAACACAAGGTTTCCATACAACTTGGATGTGCTCTCTCCAGTGGCGCTAACAATGATCAAATTAGAAGTGTCAGTTTTGAGATATGACTTATGAAAATGGATTCACATTTATGAACTAAATCTTGTGGGTAGGCGGTTAAGGATGGGTAATTCAATAAATATTTAAGCAGCGTTACTACATGCACATGCTCCTTAACTGGAGAAATGTCAGCCTCCCAAATCGTTTGGATAGAGTCGAATTACTTTCGGAACATCTCCAGCAGACTACGCGAGTCTGTCTAGCGAGCCTAGTAGGCGTGTAGAGACTGGGCGGGGGTTTAGCGATTGGTTCTGGGTTGAGATGACGTCAGCGGCTCGCTTCGTTGATTGGCTGCTTCAAGAGTTGTGACTCGTTCCGAAGCTTCAAATGCATAACAGCCAAAGATGTTATGGAAATAATCTCCCTCTACAATCAGACATAAATGTAGCTACGTCACGTTTTACACATTCGGAAATAAAAGTTTACCTATTAGTGCTCATATTTACGCTGAATATTTCCAACTTGTATGTCTCAATAAACAAAATGGCTACAAGAGTGAGGAGTATATTAATTTCCTTGTAAGAAATATAAAAATCACCAACCTTATCATGTATCAATTGTTATTTAGAATAACCAATTGAGAATAACACCAGTAATTGATACTACTTGTTCAAAGTTTCCGAAGTTACTCCACAGAATAATCTATGACGATAATGTTGCCATCTTGTGAGCGCTGCTGTTACCAGTCACAGGCAGCCCACCCGTACCACATGAATGGGCAGATTGGTAACACCCTAATATTCAGATGGTAATAGTGGGCTCCTTGTGAACTAGCCAGAAAAGATTCACTTCCCAGCACATTATCTTCTTCTTCCTTCATCTGACGAGTCTTCAGAAACCGGTAGCCTTGATGTTGAAGTCTTCAGTCTCTAATAGCTTCTAACCTAACACACTGAACCGGATAATGCTACACACATCATACTACATGAAATATTGGACAATTTCAATTCACTCTGCTTTATTTCTTGCCGTACAGCTGTGTTCGAAAAGTTAATTTTAAAGTTACTGTCTGCTGGAAGTATTTTTGCAACAAATTACACATCATTAGTGATCATTAATTTGAATTTTATTACTCCATTTAATAAACACATTCATAGCAGTGGCGTATTCTCCATGTTACCCCGTTTACCGCCGGTAAAGCAACTTTTTCACATCTTTTTATTCATTTAGGTATAACACATGGGTAATTGCTCGTTATATGTTATGCAAACTATTAAAACAGGCTTCTAAACCAGGATTTAAATACATAATTTAAATAACTTAAAGATTAGTTTATGTACGCCACTGATCGTTCTCTCACGAGCGGGTTTCATCCCAGAACGAACGCGGGGAGAGCTAGGGAGCAGAAGAGCATGGGCGTAACTTGGGGCTTAATTTTGAGGGGGCTGAATCAAAGTTGGGCCTAATTTTGAGGGGACAGAATCGAAGTTGGACCTAATTTTGAGGGGGATAGAATCAAAGTTGGGCCTAATTTTGAGGAGGGTAGAATCAAAGTTGGGCCTAATTTTGAGAGCACAGAATCAAAGTTGGGCCTAATTTTGAGGTTGCAGAATCAAAGTTGGGCCTAATTTTGAGAGGACAGAATCAAAGTTGGGCCTAATTTTGAGGGGACAGAATCGAAGTTGGACCTAATTTTGAGGGGACAGAATCAAAGTTGGACCTAATTTTGAGGGGACAGAATCAAAGTTGGACCTAATTTTGAGGGGGATAGAATAAAAGTTGGGCCTAATTTTGAGAGCACAGAATCAAAGTTGGGCATAATTTTGAGGTTGCAGAATCAAAGATGGGTCTAATTTTGAGGGAACAGAATCGAAGTTGGACCTAATTTTGAGGGGGATAGAATCAAAGTTGGGCCTAATTTTGAGGGGACAGAATCAAAGTTGGGCCTAATTTTGAGGGGACAGAATCAAAGTTGGACCTAATTTTGAGGGGGATAGAATAAAAGTTGAGCCTAATTTTGAGGGGGCACAATCAAAGTTGGGCCTAATTTTGAGGGGACAGAATCAAAGTTGGACCTAATTTTGAGGGGGATAGAATAAAAGTTGAGCCTAATTTTGAGGGGGCACAATCAAAGTTGGGCCTAATTTTGAGGGAATAGAATCAAAGTTGGGCCTAATTTTGAGGTTGCAGAATCAAAGTTGGGCCTAATTTTGAGGGGACAGAATCAAAGTTGGACCTAATTTTGAGGGGGATAGAATCATAGTTGGGCCTAATTTTGAGGGGGGTAGAATCAAAGTTGTGCCTGATTTTGAGAGCACAGAATCAAAGTTGGGCCTAATTTTGAGGGGGCAGAATCAAAGTTGGGCCTAATTTTGAGGGGACAGAATCAAAGTTGGGCCTAATTTTGAGGGGACAGAATCGAAGTTGGACCTAATTTTGAGGGGACAGAATCAAAGTTGGACCTAATTTTGAGGGGGATAGAATAAAAGTTGGGCCTAATTTTGAGGGGGGTAGAATCAAAGTTGGGCCTAATTTTGAGAGCACAGAATCAAAGTTGGGCATAATTTTGAGGTTGCAGAATCAAAGTTGGGCCTAATTTTGAGGGGGCACAATCAAAGTTGGGCCTAATTTTGAGGGGACAGAATCGAAGTTGGGCCTAATTTTGAGGGGATAGAATCAAAGTTGGACCTAATTTTGAGGGGGATAGAATCATAGTTGGGCCTAATTTTGAGGAGGGTAGAATCAAAGTTGGGCCTAATTTAGAGCACAGAATCAAAGTTGGGCCTAATTTTGAGGTTGCAGAATCAAAGTTGGGCCAAATTTTGAGAGGACAGAATCAAAGTTGGGCCTAATTTTGAGGTTGCAGAATCAAAGTTGGGCCTAATTTTGAGGGACAATCAAAGTTGAGCCTAATTATGAGGGGAGAGAATCAAAGTTGGGCCTAATTTTGAGAGACTAGAATCAACGTTGGGCCTAATTTTGAGGGGGCACAATCAGACTTGGGGCCTAATTTTGATGGTGTGGAATCAAACCTGAGGCTTGAATTTGGGGGAAGAGACTCAAAAAGTTTTCCATCCCATAAAAACAGCTTCCAGGATTATTTGCTGAATAACTGTGACGTTTGCGAAATCACAAATATTACCCTTGATTACTTTGTTCCTTACGTCCCCTAACTTGTAAATTTGAATAAACCTGCAATTTTGGGGGCAGGGAAGTGCCCCCTTGCCCCCGCCAAGTTACGCCTATGCCGAAGAGAGTGACTACTTTAAATTACGCGACCTGCGGCGTCAGTTCCACTGCTAGAAACAGCTTTCGCAGAAGAAAACTGCTTGTTCCTTCCAGCTTTCTGTGCCGCACTTTGCAGAGGCAGTGTTGCTACATGAAGGAAACTTTCCCTTAGCGCAGGAAAATCTAAGTCCAATTTTAGGTAAGAAGGGAGATTTTATGAAACGTGGTCGGACTTTTGATTTTGTTTTGCTTGTATGCCTTGTATTTTTATTACGTCTAATTAATCTAGATAAGGTGCATAATAAATATATACAATAAATAAGAATTGTTGCGGTAAACCAAGTGAAATTTTCAGAATACGCCACTGCTTCATTGATATTTTGAGGATTTAGTACAGTTTCCCTCTTTTCTAATTAGAAGACAAACAATAATATAATAAATAGGTGAAGACTTGCATGTATATATGTTTCTGGTATATAATGTAAGTATTTACATATTTATACTTTCACAACAAATAATGATGGAACAAGAAGTCAGCGTTGCTTGCTTGATAATTTTATTTTATTCTCTCTCTCTCTCTCGCTCTAGATATGCATATACCTTAAACACTTTCTGCTATTAAACAATGACTTCTGCCGAGCTCGACTGTCATGATCCGAATTAATGCAGAAATCTACACAAAACACTGGACTCTTTGCACATATTTATCAATGACGAATTGCAATAGAGCGTAGGTGTTCTAAATTTGGCACGAAACGAAGTCTGGTTTATTTTCCTTAAGTGATTCCACAAAACATCATTCACCTTAGCATCCAGAGAAAACACAATTGAAAACAGACTTGCCAAATTTAGCCCCTTCTCCTTCGAGTAATGTTATCAACAGTTATTTCTACAGTTACTTTGAGTCGCTTAAATTGTTAAGTTGAAAATTTGTGGATGTTCTAAATTTAGCATGTTTATTTGCCTTAAGCGATTCCACAAAAAATCCGTTCACCATATAACCCAGAGAAAACACAATAGAACATAGAGGTGCCAAATTTAGCCACTTCCCCTTCGTTACAAAATTTGAACTTAACAATCAAAGCGGTGCAAAGCAACTGTAAAAAATAGCTGTTGATAGCAATACTTGTAACACAGTTATTACAAGTGCAGTAACTAGTTGCATCAAAACACTGTCTTACAACAACAACAACAACCAGCTACCAACAATGCAAACAGGTATGTTACATTGTTGTTGAAATTCTATTACACTGTTAGGACATCCTTTCCATTTAGCTAAAGAATGATCATGATAATACGTGACTTTATATAAATGCTAGTGCAAGGAAATCATACTTTGTAATAGATTTTAAAATGAAATTATGAATTTCTTAACAAAATTGGAATGTCTCGATCATGAATTACAGTTGATTATGTGAAAACAATTGTCCAATTTTATTTATTGATACCTGCAAAAATTTCCCCAAACATCTATTTTTTATCGGAAACATTTTTGTACGAAAAGAGAGTCAAGAAAACTCTTCAACTCAACATAGTAAAATATCTCACATAAAAATATTATTTATTGTATTGTGATGATCACAAAATACTGATTGGAAATGTATGTGATAATATAGTCTTTATCAGACCAAACTGTAAATATTAAGATACGGGTAGATAAAATTGTAATTATGTAGCAATAAAGTAAATTGGGCTTCTAATGTCTAGAAAATATTACATTATTTGATATGATAATTGGGTCAAGTACATCATAAATTATAGGCATTGCTCATTAAATCTTAAACATTAACATGTAAAAATAATCAATAATAGTTTCAATAAATATGAGGGAAAAAGACTTAATAGTCGTTTATTACCAGAATATGTTCATGAAATTATAAATCATCTATTTATAGCATCGGGAAACAATAATTTAGAAAACACAGATGTATCTGTAATCGATACACGGTTAGGTAACGAAGCTTTTATGCATTGTAAATGCCACGTCTCTTTGGATATCGCCATTATTGAATAGCCCATAATGACCGATATGACCATTATTTTTGCATGAAGGCACTTGCGCAACTAATCTATTAATGTAAGGTTGAGGTCAACTAGAGCAGTGGGTCTCAACCTGTGGTACGCGTAATAGACTAAATTTGGTGCCGATCTCCGCTTGAAACCAGACATCAAGAAACTGTGCCAGGCTATACAGGCACATCCTTTCCACTAGAAACTCTCAGGATTTACAATAAAAGTTCAAAAATTGTGCTTGACATTTTTTTACAAACTTATTTTTGTTCCTTACTTTCTTCAACAACTCTGGAAAAAATACGAATATGAAAATTAAGGTTTTCTTACATACCTACTTCTAAGCATAAACGAGTTTCACATTTTTTTTTAACAAATCATAAAGATTGTAAAAGTACGAACACGGAATAAAATTATAAACGTAGGATTCTAATGTTTATTTGTTTAACATATTTCCATATAAAGCCCAAATGCAATTTTGCTCCCTTTGCAGATACACGCCCCCAACATATAAAAAAAAATCTCCAAAACCCACGATTCGGAGAAAACCTATGGTGAGGGGTACATTAGACGCTGAGTTACGACTAAAGGGTACAACGAGATAAAAGTCTGAGAACCGCTGGTAGATATCATGGAAGTGGACTTTCACGCGCTGTCTTTACGGGAACACGTTCCACAAGGATTTGATTTTGCGTCCGTCGTATGCTCAGATCGGATTATCGAGACTGCACTACAGTAAAATGTGAGCGGAGCCATTATCTAGTGTTACTCGACTAGGAATCGAACAAGGAATCCCTTGATTACAAGGCGGCGCTGCCATTTTTGTAAGAAGTAAAGCAATAGAGCACTACTATATTTGAGAGATAAAGAGAGGTGATTTGGAATAAGGAGTATGGTGAAGACCACAGAAAAGATATGCAAAGTGCTAAGGAAAGCGAGCATTAAAACTTACAGGAAGGGGGGGGGGGGAAGCGGCATCTTAAGAATAGCGAAGAATGCAAACAAGAGAAAGGAAAACAGAGAAGAGGAAGAGGAAGAAATTATCTACGAAGTGAAATGTAAAGAATGTCAGAGTGTGTACATAGGAGAAAAAAAAGAGGCTGAAAGACAGGTTGAAACAACATAGGGATGATGTACGACTTAAGAGAGAGAGAAATGCGATATTTAAACACACGACAGAAGCAGGACATGACATAGAGTGGGATGAGGCTAAGCAGATAGGAAGGGAGAAGAGAATACTAGTGAGAAAATGGAAGGAGGCCAAGGAAATAGAGAAGAAAGGTGAAGAAGACACAATGAACTGGAATGGGGGACTGAAGATAAACAAAGAATGGAAGAAGGTGTTAGAAAGAGTGGAAAGGACAAGAGAGAAAGAGGAGAGAAGAAGGAAGAGGAATAAAGGAAAAATAGGGTGATATAAAGAGTCCATCCACATTCCAGATGAAAGAAAATGTTTAGCCTTTCAATAGAAAGTACAGTTGACAAGGGAAAGCCACCTGCTAGAATTTCCAGAAAAACTTTCTAATAGTCTTGTCTCTGGAGGGGAGTAATTTTTGTGTATATATATCGTCCTGTTTTGTACCTTGTTTCATTTGTACATGGTACAGAGTCTGAAGAAGACCTTGCTAGAAGGTTGAAACGTTACGTTTAGTTTATGTTTTATAATAAAATAAATTTCTGCCTTGGTCAGCAGATTAAGTTTTTCATACTATATGTGTGTGTTTTTACCTCGATTTTCCTAGTATGAGAAATGATTAGATGAAATTAATGAAGGGTCACACACAAAAAAATTTCCATGCCCAGGCCAGGACACGAACGAGAAAAAATCGGTATTGAGATGAACCATGGACAGGCGACTACGATTCGCGCTCGACCACCGTTGCGACCAATATATAACAAGAACAAGTGTTATTCGGTTATAACAGGCAAGAGACCCGAAATGAAGGTTGATTGATTTGCTTTATTTTGCTTCGCTTCCTTGTGCCACTATTTGGGTAATTTGCGAAGATGGGGATGAGTGATGATGTGATGAAATTGATGAATGGACATCACAAACATCCATGCCCAAGCTGGGATTCGAAGCCGGGACCCCTGGCTTCGTAGTGCGATGTGCTAACCACTCCGCCACGGAGGCCGGCCCGAAGTGAAGGGACTGGGACGAGATAGCGCTAAGCCACATAAACTTTAAAATTGTTGGTTCTCACTAGTACGAAAGTGCGATAGTTATTCGTCCAGGAGACTCCACTTACAATAAACACCTGTTATTCGGCTACAACGTCCAATAAACCTGACATGCAGTAAGAACATATGTTACTCGACTACAACGACCAATAAACCTGACATGCAGTAAGAACATATGTTATTCGACTACAACGACCAATAACTTTGACATGCAGTAAGAACACATGTTATTCGACTACAACGACCAATAATCCTGACATGCAGTAAGAACATATGTTATTCGACTACATCGACCAATAAACCTGACATGCAGTAAGAACATATGTTATTCGACTACAACGGTCAATAAACCTGACATGCAGTAAGAACATATGTTATTCGACTACAACAAACAATAAACCTGACATGCAGTAAGAACATATGTTATTCGACTACATCGACCAATAAACCTGACATGCAGTAAGAACATATGTTATTCGACTACAACGACCAATAAACCTGACATGCAGTAAGAACATATGTTATTCGACTACAACGACCAATAAACCTGTCATGCAGTAAGAACATATGTTATTCGACTACATCGACCAATAAACCTGACATGCAGTAAGAACATATGTTATTCGACTACATCGACCAATAAACCTGACATGCAATAAGAACATATGTTATTCGACTACAACGACCAATAAACCTGACATGCAGTAAGAACATATGTTATTCGACTACATCGACCAATAAACCTGACATGCAGTAAGAACATATGTTATTCGACTACAACGACCAATAAACCTGACATGCAGTAAGAACATATGTCATTCGACTACAACGACCAATAAACCTGACATGCAGTAAGAACATATGTTATTCGACTACAACGGTCATTAAACCTGACATGCAGTAAGAACATATGTTATTCGACTACATCGACCAATAAACCTGACATGCAGTAAGAACATAAGTTATTCGACTACAACGGTCAATAAACCTGACATGCAGTAAGAACATATGTTATTCGACTACATCGACCAATAAACCTGACATTCAGTAAGAACATATGTTATTCGACTACATCGACCAATAAACCTGACATGCAGTAAGAACATATGTTATTCGACTACAACGGTCAATAAACCTGACATGCAGTAAGAACATATGTTATTCGACTACATCCTCCAATAAACCTGACATTCAGTAAGAACTTATGTTATTCGACTACATCGACCAATAAACCTGACATGCAGTAAGAACATATGTTATTCGACTACAACGACCACTAAACCTGACATGCAGTAAGAACATATGTTATTCGACTACAACGGTCAATAAACCTGACATGCAGTAAGAACATATGTTATTCGATTACAACGACCAATAAACCTGACATGCAGTAAGAACATATGTTATTCGACTACATCGACCAATAAACCTGACATGCAGTAAGAACATATATTATTCGACTACATCGACCAATAAACCTGACATGCAGTAAGAACATATGTTATTCGACTACATCGACCAATAAACCTGACATGCAGTACGAACATATGTTATTCGACTACAACGGTCAATGAACCTGACATGCAGTAAGAACAAAGTTATTCGACTACAACGACCAATAAACCTGCATGCAGTAAGAACATATGTTATTCGACTACAACGACCAATAATCCTGACATGTAGTAAGAACATATGTCATTCGACTACATCGACCAATAAACCTGACATGCAGTAAGAACATATGTTATTCGACTACAACGACCAATAAACCTGACATGCAGTAAGAACATATGTTATTCGACTACATCGACCAATAAACCTGACATGCAGTAAGAACATATGTTATTCGACTACATCGACCAATAAACCCGACATGCAGTAAGAACATATGTTATTCGACTACAACGGTCAATAAACCTGACATGCAGTAAGAACATATGCTATTCGACTACATCGACCAATAAACCTGACATGCAGTAAGAACATATGTTATTCGACTACATCGACCAATAAACCTGACATGCAGTAAGAACATATATTATTCGACTACAACGACCAATAAACCTGACATGCAGTAAGAACATATGTTATTCGACTACAACGACCAATGAACCTGACATGCAGTAAGAACATATGTTATTCGACTACATCGACCAATAAACCTGACATGCAGTAAGAACATATGCTATTCGACTACATCGACCAATAAACCTGACATGCAGTAAGAACATATGTTATTCGACTACATCGACCAATAAACCTGACATGCAGTAAGAACATATGTTATTCGACTACATCGACCAATAAACCTGACATGCAGTAAGAACATATGTTATTCGACTACAACGGTCAATAAACCTGACATGCAGTAAGAACATAAGTTATTCGACTACAACGAAAAATAAACCTGCATGCAGTAAGAACATATGTTATTCGACTACAACGACCAATAATCCTGACATGCAGTAAGAACATACGTTATTCGACTACATCGACCAATAAACCTGACATGCAGTAAGAACATATGTTATTCGACTACAACGACCAATAAACCTGACATGCAGTAAGAACATATGTTATTCGACTACATCGACCAATAATCCTGACATGCAGTAAGAACATATGTTATTCGACTACAACGACCAATAAACCTGACATGCAGTAAGAACATATGTCATTCGACTACAACGACCAATAAACCTGACATGCAGTAAGAACATATGTTATTCGACTACAACGGTCATTAAACCTGACATGCAGTAAGAACATATGTTATTCGACTACATCGACCAATAAACCTGACATGCAGTAAGAACATATGTTATTCGACTACAACGACCAATAAACCTGACATGCAGTAAGAACATATGTCATTCGACTACAACGACCAATGAACCTGACATGCACTAAGAACATATGTTATTCGTCTACAACGACCAATAAACCTGACATGCAGTAAGTAAAGTAAAAGTAAAGTGCTCCCCTGTGCTTAGCACCACGCCATGAAAGCGTATAGGGGGTGTGGGGGTAACGCCCCACACTTTCTTGATCCGGTCGTGAGTGGGGGTGATGTGATCAGCACCACGCCCCTAACCGCCTTTACCCCCCAGGGTTTCCCCCAGGTACTAATGTCATTCAACGCTGGGTGGGCGCCGGAGCCGCTTCCAACGTTAGGAAAGTTCCCGGATTTGAACCGGCCGGGGATCGAACCCGGGAGACATGCAGTAAGAACATATGTTATTCGACTACAACGGTCAATAAATCTGACATGCAGTAAGAACACATGTTATTCGACTACAACGACCAATAAACCTGACATGCAGTAAGAACATATGTTATTAATATCTTGTTCGACTAGAACAGTAAGCAAACCATATATGTAACAAGAACGTACGTTTTTCAACTACTATATATTTTATTTCAAGTGCAAAAGTTAGTTAATTGAACTTGATGAGTGTGTATTTAGAAATAAAATTCACATTACATGAGATGAAAGCAAATGAAAAACTGAAATGATGAAATGTAAATTTTGTTAAATAAGTGTATTGTTTTCTTGAATAATATTTCTCTTCTTTGATAGAATAATTTACAAATACAAATATAATTCACAGTCTGTTTTATTTCACACGCTGATATTTCTGTCTAAGGGAACGTTAAAATATTGGCATTGACTGGCATTTGGTCATTGTAGAATATTTCTACTCAATTCAATCTACATGGTACCATCGGGTTTCAAGACGTTCCGCATTGGTTCTCGTGGTTAAAACGTACAGAAATCTATCGAGTTTCAGCCATCGAAAAGGTCCTCTCACTGTAAAAGGCTTATCCTACACATTTCTGAGCAGGAGCTGGCAAGGTCTGCCAGGGTCAATATTTCTGAAACCGAACGGATATGCTACGATAGGTTCCTCACACACGAGCTCTTTTCTGTACCGATTTGATGTAACATTTTGTTCCAGTTAAGGAACCCTTCAACGGCAATAGCAGAAAATCTATGAAATGGCGGGTGTAATTTGTCAAGGGGCAGTGCACGTGTCAGCGATCTCCATTATTAATTGGAACGTATCAGCGGCAGCCGGCGGACTCTCACCTGAAGTGGAAGAAAATGGACGTTATGTCTCCTGCCAAACGCAGGGCTTCCGCTACTTGTTCTTTTAATGCTACGTCATTGGAGGAACCAAAGACGGGTTGCCAGGCATATGAAAAGTTCAGGCATTTACGAAAAATTTTCAATAGTGTACGAGCTGTAAAAAATGGAGAGGAATTTGTTCTGGAAATCACTCAGCTTCCTAACAAATTAGGAACTAAAATAATCTTATTGTTCTGTTTACAGATCAAATTGCTTGATTTTGTTACATATCGTCGCTTTTCTGCAATTTTTGGATAATCGCCACGATGAAGGTGAGTGATGATATGATGAAATTGATGAGGAGATACTCGCAAAGAACAACAATGCCCATGACGGAATTTGAACAACCAGGGACACCTGGAGTTGTTAACCACTCCGCCACGGATATCGGCTACGTATGAAATTGTGTATACCCTTCAAAAAAGTACTGTCTTGAAAATCAGATAACGGTTACCTTGAAACTTGATACAGTAGCAACTGAGTCGAGGGGCATACTTTTGTTTGGAGAAGTTTGGTCACCGTATCAAGTCTCATCGACGCTGTTGTCAGGCCTTCTAGATCGTGTTTTTAGAAGACTATACTCTATGTGGTCCTTATATAGAACAACAACAATAATAACGGCACATAAGAGTATCAGATTATGGTTTGTTATGAGGCTGAGTGATTTCCAGGCCTGATATAATGAGAATTGCGATAATACGCCCAAGAACCTTCACACTTTGCAGATAACCGAAAATAATTTTTAGTTTCGTTCTGTGTACCCTCAAGTGCACTTTTTGTCGCTGTGGAAATAAATCATCATCGTGTACTTTATTAATTTTTATTCCATGTGGTGTGATTAGTACAACGCTCTGACAGCCACAACCACCATATTGTCCCCAGGCATGCACTGATGATATGCTAGCGGATTAGACTACATCGAGACAACAATGTTTAGGATTCGAGTCCCGGCCTAAACATAGTGTTCCTTTGTGACCGTATCTTCATTAATTTCATCTAATTACTGTTCATTCTTACCCTCACGATTAGTAGTAAGTAGATGAAACGCGATGCTAAAAAAGAAAATTTTTCAACTCTCATTCATCGCTTAGAACGTTGTTAAAATGCTCAATCGGGAGACGTATCAGATCAATTCCACTGTGTGTGTATGTGCGAGAGAGAGAGAGAGAGAGAGAGAGAGAGAGAGAGAGAGAGAGAGAGGAAGAAGAGAAGAATGAGAGGAGCAACAGAGAGAGGAGAGAAGAAGGTAAAAGAGAGATGCAAAGGAAGAAGAGTAACAGAGAGAGCGGAATGAAGAAGAAGAAGAAAGGAACAGGGAAAGAAGAAAAGTAGAGAAGGAAGAAAAGAGTTAAGAAATAAGAAATGAAGATTAAGAAGAAAGAGAGAGAGAAATGAAGAAGGGTAAAAGAAAGGGAAAGAAGAAGAGTTAAGAGAGAGAGGAAGGAAGAAAGATGAGTAAAGGAACTAAGATAGAAAATATAGGGAATGGAAGGAAGAAGAATAAAGAGAGAGGATAGAAGTAACAGTAAATAATTGAAAAGAGGAAAACAAGAGAAGGAGTAGAAGAGCAAAAAGAGAATGGGAGAGGGTAAAGAGAGAGAGAGATGGAGAAAGAAGAGCAGAGGCATAATAAATAAGTTGAGGAAAGAGAGAAAGAGTAACGAGCGTGTAAGGTAGGAAGGAGAATGAAGAGAGACGAAAGATAGAGAACAGAGAGAGAGAGAGAAAGGAGAAGAGAGAGAAGAAGGAAGGAGATATGAGGCACCGAAAGGAAAAGGCAGTAAAAGATGGAAAGAGAAAGAAAGATAGAGAGAGAGAGAGAGAGAGAGAGAGAGAGAGAGAGATGGCTCAGCTAGGAAATAATACTTTCGGTACGTATAAGGAATATCAAGAATAACATCTACTGCACAAAAAATTGCATTCCTCGATTTCTCAACATCCAATCTGACATATCTTGTTCCGTCCCTCTTGAAAAGGCATCATTCAGAGAACTCTACGTCTCCTTCTTTATTCACTCGATTCTTTGGTGATTCCGATCTCGTACAGAAAACATTTCCTTCCTCTATTGTTGTCCCCGTTTCCTTTAAAGTAGCTCTTCCATTCGGAATGAAGGTTCAGAATTTATTATCAAAGTAACAGAAAGCCTCTCAAGGCAAATATCCAGGGGAAGAATGCTACTCGAGGCATTTGAATTTTACCTTGTTACTCCATAAAATCGTATACATTGATGTTGGGATCAGGGATATCTGAGACCAGAACCTTGTTGCCAATGTGACTGAAGTAACCTTCTAGATTACTTGAGGAATAACTTCCAGGAAAAAAAGCTTGGCGTTGAATAGACGTCAAGCCAAAGTACACATCAACGCAGAGCTCTGATTGGCTCTCTGGTTGCTACGTCCAAGACCAAAATACACCTACGGTTACCGAAATTTTTTTAGAAACAAATCTTGCCTCAGTTGCTGAACCAATGTCTAAAAGCAAAACATACCTCCAGTTGTTGAACAAATGTCTGAAAGCAACTCATGCCTCCGGTTGAAAAAATGTCAAGAAGCAAACCATGTCTCCGGTTGTCGAACCAGTGTCTAAAAGCAAATCATGTCTACCCGTTGCTGAAGCAATGTCTAGAAGCAAATCTTGCGTCGGGTGACGAAACAATGTCTAGAAGTAAATCATGTGTCCTATTGCTGAAACAACGTCTAGAAGAAAATATGCTTCCGGTTGCTGAACCAGTGTCTAGAAGTAAATCTTGCCTCCGGTTGCCGAGCCAATCTATGAAATCAAGTCATGCGTGCCGTTGCATAATATTAAGAGCTACTGCGCCCCCATTGTCTACGATATCATCACCATTGAAGAAGAATATACAGCAACATTAATTATGCGAATTCGAATCTTGTGTTCGTTACCCCAAATCCAAAATTCAGGGTTTGGCAATCAAATCTACATTATGCGAATCAATGACGAAATGATTCTTGAATCTTCAAAGATTTGGATCCACCTTCATTTTGATTACCACAAACTTTCTTTTCCTAAGTTCTACCCTTGCCATTCAAGAAAGCAGTTGGCAACACTGCGTTCGGCAAAATTTGTAGTGGCAGCTCAAGGGGTTGAGAGAGCTGCTAGATATCGCTGTGATGTTTACCCTTTCGAAGGTGGCTGTAAAAGGGGAATTTTCAGGCTTCGAGTTTTTTTCCCTTTAACTTCCTCGCTCTTTTATTGTGGACCCAGCTATTAAGACTTTATCTTTCCAGGTCATTTTTCAATGCCAGCTCGCTGTCGTTTGCCGTGAAACATCTTGTTTTTAAAGCGCACTTGCCTTATCAGCAAAAGCACTTTAGGAAGGGTTCTCATTCCAGCCCTATTTCCTTGCTCAACAAACCTTTCACGTCTTGTTTACCAAGTCACGTATCATACGAGCTGCCTGGAGACACAAAGCAGTTCATTCTGTACGTGTGGCTTTTCTGCAGTGTTATGAAGCACACTGGTGGTCACTAGCGTACGCAGAATTTTCTTTCGGAGGGGGATGGAATTATGAAAGTTGATATCATGTAGGTACGTTCTAGGTAGAGGAGAGATGTTTGTTTTTTGACGGGCTCTTGACTCCTTTCATTTGGAAATTTTAATTTCTCAAACTTTCGGGAAGGGGATGTAGCCTCATCACCTCCTCTTGCGCGCGCCAGTGCTTGTGTTCGAGTTTCGATGCAGCCATCGAAATTCCCGGTTAGGTGTCCCAGTCTGGGCATAGCTGTTCATTTTGTGTGTCCATTTCATCATTGACTGTTTTGTTGTTTTAAGTCCACTTTATGCAGAGATAGGCTAATCGGGACGGGACCTACAGTTTAAAGTGGGACCCCTTGATTTCAAAGCGACGACGTTACCACTACGCCATCGGGGAGGCCATCCATTTCACCAGTTTCATGTAATCATTATTCTTCATCTTCATCGCAATTACTCAAATGACAGAAAAACAACACTAAATCACAAACAAACAATCAAAGATAATCAGAGAAACAATATTTTCGCTGTGAAGCTGTGATATAGATAAACTACACATTCACTATTGTCACTGAATTGTTCCTTGTGTTTAACATTAACACAATTTAAAACGACTCTTGTCTCTGTATTGCTGTATGTGCTAAACATTAATAAAATGTAAAACATTTAAGAAAATTAGAACGACTGTTGTCACTTTATTGCACTTTTGACTTTAATATTAATAACATTTATTAAAATATTTATGCTCCCATTCTACAGCAATGAAGAATGGTTATTTATTTATGTAAAGGGGATATCTAAATTATCTGAATGTCATAATAGTGTTGTTAGGCACCATATTGTTCTCTGTGAATAGAAACTAATATCTCTTGTTTTCTCCAATCAGATTTATTACTGTTCTCGTAATAATAGTAAATCAAACCGAACCTCTGTAGTTTATTGTTACGTAGTAGTATTTTCCATTTTTTTAAAAAAAAATATCTGTAAAAAGAATTGTTGTGAGATTTCCTGCTTAACTTCTTAGTTATGTAATAATGAATATTGAAAATACGTCCATCTAACGGGAATTTTTTAAAATAAGATTTGTTGTGCTTCGAAAAGTAGTTTGAAAGAAATTGAATATGTCCTTGCACGTTGTACTATCTGAACTATAAAAAGAGAACAGGCAATCGATATTAAATGTAACCTTTTACTCAAATATTCGCTTAGGTGCAAAACCCCTTTGTCGAAGACTTCCACGTTTTCCCATCAAAGAGGAAAGAAAAATATTGGTAGAAAGGATTTTCTGTTATCGAATTTCATCCAGAAAGAAGAGAAAGGCACTTCCCCTGTTCCTGGATGGAAGGGAAGAGTTATCGGGAATCCCCCCGTGTCCAGGATAATCCCTCTGAGCGATGGGGAGCCGACAGGAGGATGACCGCTGGACCCTTTCTTCCAGCCTGAGAGGACTGGATCTTCACAGAGAGGGTTATAATGGAAGAGCCTGAAGAGTTGACCCGTTAGGAGATTATCGGTCGAGGATCATAAGAGATATTCGATGCAAAGTGGCGATGGGCTGAAGAGCAGAGACGTAGCCACTGACCGTGTGAAAATGGGCACTAACTCCACCTTTTAAAATTCTAAAACTAGCTGCCTGCCTACCCAAAATGACTGCAAGAAAAATTTGTCAGAATCAATTATAGCATGGCTAGACACACTGTGAGGCAGACAAAGAGAAAATGAAAGGAATAGGATAGATAAGAGAATGAATTTAAGGGAGAAAGGGATAAAGCAAGGAAGATTGAGATAGAGAGAAAGAAAGAAGAAAGAAAGAGTAAGAAATAAATTAAGAAGTCGGAAGTAAGAGCATGAGGAAAGAGAGAGAGAGACAAATATAGAAAGAAAGAATTCAAGAAAATGAAATATTGAGGAACGCAGAGAAAGAAAGATAGTCTAAGAAAAACTGATGAAAATGAAACAAAGAGATTGGGAAACGTATGAAGAGAGAGAGAGAGAAAGATAGAAGGTTAGAGTAAGAAAGAACTTAAGAAAGTAAAAAAAAAATAGATTGAGAAACAAAGAAAGAGAAAGATAGTGTAAGAAAAGATAATGAAACCAGTCCACTAAGAACGAGGAACTCAAAAAGTTTGTTCTTTTATCACATTACAAATGTTCAATGTATGCCACGGGTGACACAGCACACATCAACACGATAGGAACGCAAATAGTCTGTGCATGCATGTTTCGTTAAGCTGAGAGTTCATATCCCTGCCGCCAGGCGACACAAAAATCACCCACATCACGCAAATCACTCAGAGTGTTTTGTGTAATGTTTTGGTTCTCAAGATCACGGGACCTTATACCATGGGACATCATTTTGTGGAGTTTCATCAAAGACAGGCTATTCGTCTCACCGATGCAGCGTGATATCGCAGCCCTAAGGGAGCGTAGGCTATCATCGCAGCGGTAGAATATATCGATAGATCCATGTTGATGCGAGTGTGGGAAGATGTACATTATCTTGTCGATGTGTGCCGTGTCACCATGGTGCACACATTGACCATTTGTAGGTGTACAAAAAACTGTTCGAGTTCCTCGTTCGTTCTCTACTGGTTTCATTAACGTAAGTTCAATACTTTACTTGCATTAAATATTTGTAACGCCTCAAGTATTTATGAAACACCCGGTATTCCCAAATTAGAACCTTTTTAGAAGTGGAACTTATAGAAACTTGTACAATATAACTCTCAAATATGAATACTTATTACGTAACTCGAATGACAGTTGTACAGGACTCTTCCGCGTAGGAATATAGTGTATGTTATACCACTCAACATAGTTGCTGTATTGAAGTTGTGCAACAAGTCTTACCACTCAACATAGTTACTGTATTGAAGTTGTGGTACACCCAACGTCAAAGGAAACAGTAGTCGAATTGTCCATCACCATTTCATTCGGTCTGTATTTTCATTTCATTTTCTTTATTAGTCCATCACAGGACAGAAGTTCCATTTCTGCTGAACATAATGTCCACAAAGATAATTTTAACAAATTAATTTTAACAAAATACACAAATGTTAATGTTAATACATGAAATAATGTTAAGATTTATGATAGTGTGACAACATATAAATACAGTTAAAATTCCTTTACAGACAAATCCGATAAAATATTATGTTTTATAAAATTTTGCGCCTGATAGCATAACATGAATCAAAAAATTTATCCAAATCATGCACTAAGGATAATTCATTAAACGATTCCTGAACCCTAATTATTGGCGAGTTTTTGTGTATGTTTAACCTTGAGAATGGCGTGTAGAAAGGTGTTCTGTTCCTCGCTCTAAAAGGTGTTACATGGAAGTTTATTCTCTCTAACAGCTCAGATAGATCATTAAATACTCTTCTGTCTTTCAAGGTATTGAGACCAAAATGGCTACATAAAGTTACATAATTTATATTATGATATTCAATATTGCTTTTAAAACACAACCATTTGACAATTTGCATTTGTACCTTTTCCACCGCGTCCTCACAAGTCTTATGCTGAGGATTCCATATTGAACTGCAACATTCTAACATCGAGCGAATTAGTGACATGTATATCCTATTTACCGTTGAGACTGAAAACTTACGCAATACGTTTCTCCTGATAAAACCTGCAAGCTTCAGGGTTCTTTTTATGATCCCTTGATAATGACAATTAAATGTTAAGTCAGAAGTAAACGTAACGCCTAAATCTATTGCATTCTTTGTTCGTTCAACTATTTTATTGTCTATACTATAGTCGTAAGAGATAATCCTTTTCTAATTACTAAAAGATACAATCTTGCATTTATCTTCGTTCAGGACCATTACTGTTTGTGTACACCACTCGGCAAAATTGTTCAAATCGTCTTGCAGTTTTATGCAGTTCCCTGCACTTTACTTTATGCATTTTTTTGAATGCTGACCTATGCGCGGAAAACTCGACATAATCACACATTAGTTTCAACACCTTCCATTTCTTGTGTGCTCGCTCCTTAACCTTCAGCGCTTGGATGAGTTCCTTGTCAAACCACGCTTTCTAGGAACTGTTTCGTCTAATACGCCGAACAAGATTTCATAAAAACTTTCGCACATATCATTAGCACCGTCACAGAATTGCATCACGTCGCGTGGTACGCGATTCCCTGATTTCATTCACATTTGATTTATGCCAAGCATAAGATTGTATACTAGACAAGTTGGCATTCCTGATGCTTCGGGAAATGGAGATACTACACTCTAAACGCTGCGTGATTCGACAACACTGCTGATTCACCAGGCCTGACACTTAGAACTACGTCGGCTGAGCTTGTAAACAATAGATCTAGAAAGCAATCATTACGGGTTGGAAAGGGGACGTTCTGAAATTGCACAATGTGATGATAATGGATTGAAATAAAGACGTCAATAAGCAGAGGGCAATGCCTGTTTCGCACCAACATAATTTCATTCCTCAAAACAACACAGGATGTAAAATAAATAGTAATGAAAATAATGATGGACAATTTGCCTAGCATTATCTTTGCAGTTGACTGTACCGTGTGTTAAGAGCTGCGTATCAATCCAGCCATGATTCAGGTTCAAAGGTTCATAAAACCCAACGAGTGACCATTGTCTTTTCTAGTTGTTAAGTTCCTAAATCTTACTTGTACCTTTCGCACTGCCAAGCGTTAACTCGTCATGTTAATGACGAATGCTCTCATCATCGAGGATGAATGATGAATAGGTTACATCACCCAGCAATTAATTGCGAAGTGACTGGTTCTGATCCCATCATTCTATAGAATGATACGGCTGCACAGCTAACGATCAATAGTACCTAGTTTTCATCTTAACATATTTTGCAATAGGTAATTTCAGGAAAGATTCAAGAAAATTACGCAGCTCGTCAGCTGTAACTTCTGGATCCAACCTAGATACAAAATTAGCTTTTGGAGGAGAAACTTTGCGCACAACTTTCAAGGAGGTGGAAGAACTGCGACGTATTGCGATGTTCCTCTTACCCACGGAAGACTGAGCAGATGTTTTAGAAATTACTTCTTTGATAGCATTTGCTTTCTGCAATGATTTACTTTTATATCTCTTATCCACCACAAACCAATTCTCGCTGTTTACATTTACCTGATTAGAATTCTTTGAATTAACACTACCAGGAGTCTGTCCGTCAACGGGATACTGAGTGGCAGACAAAATAGTTGGGTTGGATGTTTCATGAAATTCATTTGTTTTCCCAACCACGTCACTAGGTGAGACTTGAACTTGATTATTTTTCGCTAAAGCAGCTTCTAAATAGAAAGTTACTCTGCTGCAAGTCAGAAGCTTAGAGTAAAGGGACATATTTTCATCTCTAAGATTTGTTACTTGCGATGCAAGGGACTTCACTTCATCCACTAGCTTATCTTCCGCGAAGGTCGGCGTGTTCTAGCTCAAATGTCACTTGCACCTTCTCGGATTGAAATTTTCGATAAGTGACACGCACTAACGTGTCAGAAACTAACAATTACGAGTCCTAACTCCATTTGCGTCATCGATGACAAAAACCTTCTACGTATAATGTCTTCTTTCATTAGCTTTAACTGTATTTGGTATCTTGAAACTAAAATCAAACAGGAGAGATAGAGTTGAGTTTTTATATCTTGCTTTTTACGTAAAGACTAAGAAGCTTATACCAGTATGCACACCAATGCGTTTGTTCCATCTATGACGGTAAACTGATATTGCAACAAGGTAAGAGGCACTCCTGCACTATTTACACAAACATGCATTTTCTGCACAGATAAGCCTCGAACAGGATAATCATGTTTCAATAAAGTTTGTAGAAGCTCTGATTCTATTGGGTTTGGCGCGGTTTCGTTTGAAAAGCTGGGAAATGAACAACCACACACAAAAGCAACGAGAAAGTTCAATTTTATTCATCAGTCCGCAGTTTAACGGGGAAATTAATTTCTGGAACGCGCAACATCAACACTGAAGATACTACCTCAGAGACAGAGGCGTGCAGATTCAGACAGCTTGGAATTAAATAGTGTTGACAATATTCTCATGATTGTAATTTCCTAACAGAGCGGTTAAGTGAAGAAAGATATGAAGAGGAACGGGATAGATATTAGGATGATGCTCAAAGCTCTCAAGATAAATTATGTTAAATTATGCAAGAAATGAAGAGCGAGAATATCTATCGACAAGGCACAAACTCCTATTCATTAAAATGCCTTTGGCTTGCGTAGGGAGACATTGTCCCGATAATTACTCTCCTTTCGAAAATAAAGAAAACTCTCCTCTGAAAAATTACATTTGTTTAGATTTGTTTATGTGAATACTAGAATGATTTTTCCATGTTGTCTGTTATTCTCTGTTCCCTGTTCGTAGTTCGAATGGCAGCTGTGCAGGAATCTTCCGCGTAGGAATATAGGGCATGTAGTAAAACCATATCACTCAACGAAGATGCCATATTGAAGTTGTGAAACCCTATGTATAACTATGGTCAATATATTCATGTAAAAAAACCTTGAATGAAACAAACCACAGCAAGATTCACTTGAAAGCTATGGGCGCTATTCACCGGATGTTTACATTTCTGTGCTCCCTTGGCGATGGTGGAGACTGCACTTCCGGTTTTGAAAATAATAACATTGAATTGAATGGTGTAAAGGCAGTGTCTTCGGAAAAGGCGACAATATATGTGTGGCTTTTGATTTTAACATGAGATAGGGAACAAACAATTGTTCTCAGGTATCTATGCATCGTTTTCAGACAGACCCGATATTGAAAGATCAGTGGATTTAGGCAATAAAGCGAAGAGATTGGACACAAACACGAGGGAGTAGGCTCTGCAGTCGGCACTTCACCAAATCAAATGAAAATATTTTAGCTACGTGTTTCGAAAATTATAATTGTCTAACGCACATGTGTTGATTATATTTAAAAGTTGGAACTATTTATAATATTATAACGCATTTTCCTTTTGATTTTTGATAAGCGCTCTCTCCATGGGTGTCGGTAGGTCAGTCGACCCTCATCCCCCCTTTGGCATCCTTCATTCCAAGTTCCAAAAAAGCAGGAAGTTTCTTATTCTTATTGTTAATAACAGAAATAATGTTAACTTGGTTAGTATTCGAACAGAGTAATCAATGTAAAATATGCATTAGATCGAAAAAATGAGTGAAAATACAGGAACCAGGTTAAATTTTCATGTTCCACAATTTAATTCAAAGAATAGATGGTTCCACAGATTTCAGAATTCGAAAAATTATAATTTTAGATGAGGTCACACAATATAAACTTTGTGGGTATTTTCTCTAACTTTTAAAGTTCTTTCTTGAACGACACTTGCAAAAGTTAATAACAAAATAAAACAACTCTGTATTTCAATGTAGTAACTATTAAATGTAAAAGTATTAATGGAAAATAGTTGTGCACTCGGCTTGTGGATCGAATAGCATGATAATAATAAATAACAACAATAATAATTAAATTCGAATAAAATGTATTTAATTAGGTATTATTAGTGTATAACAATAATTTTAATCGCAGTAATTATTATTATTTATTTTACTGTTGTAATCGAAGCATTTTAATGTTTATAATTAATGAAAGCTTCATTTCAATCTGGAGAAGTCTTTTCAAAAGCGAAACTGATGGTAGAAGATCAAGATTGCCTTGGAAAATATTAGTATTGTCGCTTATATCTGCATCCAAACGATCCGGGAAATTGCCAATCTTTTCTAGGTACCTTTGTTTCTCTACATCACTCAAAAATTTCAAGTGATGAATTTTGTTTCCGATCTTTTATAAGAAACTAAGGTCGGTGACGATCTGTATTCCACTTGTTTACATTGGAAAATTCGCCAAACCGGAAGTTCTTTCCCCGCCATCAATAATCGAATTGTCTGATCGATCATTTTTTGTTTACTCAGGGATAACCCCCATAGCCTTGGTGTAATCAGATTTTGTAACTTATCAGCAGTAGCCGCTTTTCGAAAGAAGAGAAATTTTCGAAAAGTATTTGTTGACTCATAACAAAGCTCCAATGGGGAGCACAAGGCTATGGACCTAATTGGATTTGGTTTCCGCCAAATTATTACACTCGCGCAGATAACGGCAGTTTCGCCGATCACCGAATGGATCCAGATCATTAGTTCTTTCGGCCGAATTCGACAAAAATATACTATTTACGCTTGATGTCTCGCGTTGTCGCCTTATAATTCAAGGAGTCCCGGATTCAACGCACGGTGGAGGCACATTGCACAGTGGTTCGGATATGTGCATAAAGTGGATTTAAAACAACAATTCATAGAAATAAACTTGACTTCATTCGTTGTTTGGGTGAAAGAAAATATTGATTTGATTGCATCAATCAATAACCACTACAATCCAGAGCCAGGAAATTGCGTAAAATTGCAGAGGAATTGCAAAGAACGAACTGCAATTTTTAATTAATAAATATAACCACAAATAATAAAACTCTTCCAAAATCTCATTAATCCGTTTGGTCATTTCGATACGCTCAACATCACTCACTCTCTCCCAGCTCACACACATTTCCTGATGAAATGTGATCACCACATCGCCAGAGAATCCGTCAGTCGAACCGGATCCAATGTGAACATAGCCTAAGGTCGCAACAAACGATTCTGTGCTGTCTCTTGATCTCTTCTCTGTATTTCTTTTCCTCGAGCTCACCCTCAACCTTCGTCTATCCTGCTTCCTCTTTCCTTGGAGACTCCATTTCAAAGACTTCTTGCCGATGTTATTTTCCCATATTCTAAGAGTGTCTAATCTAGCCTTACCAACTTCTAATACACAGTTCCTCGTGCGTTGTTATTGCCAATGGATCTTCAAAATAGTTCTTAGATACTTATGAACTTTATTTTAGTATGATATTTTGGATATTTTTCAGCTTTGCTATCCGTTCACTGCTCTGTAGAAGAAAAAACCGTACGCAATGAGGACATTGATAATAACAAAATGTTAATCACCTTCATCTCATTCTCAAAGCCTGAAAATACGTTGCTGCTTTAATGCAATTGAGAATTATGAACAAACGAGAGTGCAATCAGTTCATTTGGTTATTATGAAAGAAAATCTATGAAATGGTTTGTTTTGTTTATTATGAAGGAAAATTTATGAAAGGTTTAAGCAGAATTTTCTTTTTTATGAATATATTTTGAATAAAAGGGAATATTTGACCTCAATTGACAGAAGTTCTAAAGCGTAAGCAAAATGTAAACTTAAATTTATAATGTGTATGCATGGGATAAAACGAAAAGATTAACAATAAAGCTTATTTGCATAATTAGCACCATCTACTGAAAATCAAGACAACTAAATAAAAATTCGTTCCACTTGAATGCGTTACGATTGAAATCCAGCCTAGTTTTCCTGAGAGATGTACAAAAAGAGTCAAGTTGCAGGACGTGAAGAAAGAGAATGGTAGAAGATTGGACACAGTAGAGTCAGATGAAATATGCAGACGACCCTAAATGATGATGGTGATGATAGCTTTCAGTTTCTTACCGATCGACACTAGCGCGTGGCACTCTGTCCCTCTATGTTCTCGGCTGTCATAAATTTTGAATCATTTCTCGAAAGCTTTTATTCGAAATCAATGGGTACTTGGCCTTTTTGCTTTCGCTTCCGTCTCTGAATACGTTACATTCCCGGCGCCTCGGGATGATAAAAAACGTCACAAGAGCATAGGGAACCTGGATGCTCATAGACTGAGAGCGCGACGACACTGTTCGGTCATAAATCTTTTGGCTGAAGAGACGGGGGGAGAGGTGGAGGGGGATATAAATCTGACGCTCATCTATCCTCAACCCTTTCCCCTCCAATCTAGACCCAACCCCTTTGCGAAGGTGTCGGGTTAAGCGTTTGGTATTTCCTTTCATCAACATCAACCCTTTGGTGAGTTTCCCCCAGATTTTTTTTTTAAAAAAACACACTCACAAAGTCAAAGCTCTTTGAGACTTATTATAAAACGGAAGGTAACAAAAGAACATTGCCCCTTTTGCAAACGCTTTTCCCGGTGAAAATAAATTGATTCAACGTGGGGAAATGTGAAAACGTGACTACACTCTTAAACGGGAAGGGAAGAAAGTACTTGGTATTTTAAGGTTTAAGAGCGTGGCCATTGTTTATCCGTTCCAGTGGCGTACCTGTTGAAGGAGCTGGTGAGGTTCACAACTTCCATTTGAGCAGTTACTTAAAAATATTAACGTCAGCTGCAAGAAATATAGACAAATATATGACTACTAAGGAAAGAAGATCTCGTACTCGCATAAATTCATATTCTCCGCAGACGAAATTTCTGACCACTGACCACTTTCTTTCCATTACCACGGAAGAGGTCCCTGGTTCGAAATCCGATCTGGGCATGAGTCTTCGTGAGTGTCCTTTCAACAATTTCTTCGTATCGTACATCCTCATCGTCGAAATTAGCCAAAAGTGGCAGAAAAGCTACGCTAAATAACAAAAAGGAAAACCAAAATAAAGCATATTACATAGATAGAGCGTCATAGAGTGGAGAAATACAGATGCTTACCTTTCTTGAAACTTGAATTAGCATTTATTTAGAAATGGAAGGACTTCCCATACCCTGTGTGACATCAAGTGTTTGGTGTGGAGTCTTGTGCTCGTAATAATTGTGTTCTTTTTTTAAAAAAAATCGTGTCAAAGTAGTAAACTTCAACAAAATGTTGAAATCAGAACCGGACCTACAGTTTAAAGTGACATCCAAGCCACTCTGCAATGTGCCTCGATGGGAAATTCAACCAGGAACTTCTTTGTTACAAAGTGACAGCGTTAGCACTAGGCCATAGGGGAGGCCAATTAGCCTTACACCTACAACTGAAATTTATATGTGTGGGAGGTTCTCTGGCCAGGTCGTTAGCAGTGATAGAAAGCTTCAGATGTGACGATTGGGAGACGAGTCCAAAGTCATCCAGACCTAATTTTAGTATGAAAGTAGAAAATGTGTGAGCATATAATTTCTTAAGTTTTGTATTAAGCAAATATGACGATTTTTCAAATAAAGAAAGAAAATGTATCAATTCATTATGCAAATTATAGTTTTGACATCAATGTTGTGTATTGAAGATGACCGTGTGCTCATGGTTGCCATCTCGCTCAATGTCATTCTTTTCCCTGCAGCTTCGTGATGATACAATCAAGTGTAATATTCTCGTTTGTATTCCAGTCCACCACTATAAACATCTTAATATTTATTACATGTCGTTCATGCGCGCGTGTAACTGTTTTGCCACACTTGTTCATCGTATCACACGTGTTTAGACATATTTATCAACAGTTAGTTTTTTCCTGCTTAACCCAGAACTATTTTCATTAGAGGGATGAAGCAATCAAGATGCGAATTAATTTTAAAATTGGATACTAGATGTCACGTTCAGTGTATGTGGAAAAAATAATTTATAACATTTTGTAGCTAGCTATCATGTATTGCAAATTAAAGCATTTGTGAGAAAGATAATATTTTACTTGTACAGAGTTCAAAAGTGTAAGTTTGCTGTTGATTTCATTACTCGCCGCATAAAAATATCACTGCTGAGCATAAAGGCTTCTCTAAATTGCCTTTATATTTCACATTGTATTCAGCTTCAACGAGAGTTGATAAACATATAAATTTTACTATTTTTGTGAAGGGAGCACTGATAACATCAGTGACTCTCCAGAAAGAAATGTTACTTGGATTAATATTTCGCCACTAACTCTGCATCGAAATAGATTTGTCCTCAACCAATGAACGTGTGAGAGGAAAAGTGAGTGCATGTAAGGGAAAATGCCGCTGCAGCTACCATCCGTTTGCAGCAGCGCGAAGTACTTTGCTCCGCGCACTCGCTTTCTCAACTTCTCTACCGTTATGCGCGGCCTTGCTCCACGGGTTCGCGAGACAGAATGTATGTTATAAGGGCAGACGGGTAAGCAACCACTGTCGTTTATGTCTCCTCTCGCCTCGAGTCAACTAGGGGGAGGTACAATGTACAAATTTTCAGAAGCATGAACTTATCCCCTTGAAATAGTTAGACAAGATTACCTATTAAATATGCTTCTACTGGGAGACGACATCAGCCACTCTAGACTCTTTTATATTCATTGATGTGAATCCTAATCATTCAGTTTCGCCAAGTGCTGAAGGCTGAACCAAGGCCTAGCTAACATAGAGCACTGTTCAACAACAATTCAGCAGCTAGAGAAACATACAACCCCTAAACGAAACCACGCTATATTATGCAATGAGGTAAAAACTAAAAGAAAGTGTATGTAATTTAATCTTGGGTCATGAAACGTTGCGATATTCATTCTCAATTTAGATGTTAAGAGCTCAAGCCGGTTCTAAAGCCGGCCAATCTCTTAGGAGCCTTAAAAATCTGCTTCATCCAACCCTCCACTGGTATGAACTTTGAATCATATAATTCCAAAAACTGAGAATAATTTGAAACTGGATTCAATTGTAATGGTAAATTTTCTCATCTTTGATTTAGACTTCTTTCGTTATCTTTTTCGTTTTTCTTAGTTTTTCCATTGTTCTGGAAGTTTCCAAAAGTTTTCTGAATTTTTTATGGATTCTTCCTCAGAATTTTCATACAGGGTGGTGCAAAAGTATGTTGACAGTTCACAGTTGAATACAAAAGAAAGATTGTCAACCTACTTTTGCCACGTGTTGAAGCTAGTTATGATTTTAAATCTAATTTTGTTTCAATTTTAAAGTTGTTTTAACCATATCTGAAGATGATTTACAACACTTTTGTCAGGACTGTCGTTGCTTCGTCGAGAATATTCTGGTCAGATAACCCTATCGATTCCCAGTGTTTCTGTTAACGTCCTGCCTGAGAAATTAATGGTCCCGTTTCGCTTGATATCGTTGCCGAAAGGATCGGCTGAGTTGAGCCTCAGGTGGCCTCTTCCTTCGCCTCCTCTCCTTCAGGATCCGACAAACGGCGGAGGACATAAACCAAGCAGCTGCGATGAAGATCTCTCAAGATCGTGCTGAGTGCGGTACGTTCGGAGATTTACAGCCATCATTTATCAGAATCAACTGCGGAGAATGGAACAGCCACGAGAAACTTGCGTCTTTCCGGCTCTCCCTATATCACTCATCGAGACTCACTCGAAACGGAAAACGAGATTTGGCCTCGAGTTTGTTGTTTCGATTCCACGGTGGTGTTTGTGGAGGGGGCGAGGGGGAATTTTCCTTCTGTGGATACTTGCATCCCCATCTGACTGCAGAATATATATTCTAAAGGGTGGAAGATTTTCTGGCGGGAAGTGATTCATTCTGCATCTAATGCAAGATCAAGGTTAATGTAAACAAAACCACGTGACTTCTGAGAAATAGTTCCTTTCCTAGTTCTGGTGTTATGCTGCCCACAAATATATTGATCGTTATCTGTGCAGCTCGTAATACAAGGTACCACAACGCCAATACAGCAACTATGTTGAGTGGTAACGCTTTATAGAATACACTATATTGCTACTCGGAAGGGTCCTGTACAGCTGTCATTCGAGTTACGTAATAAGTATTCATATTTGAGAGTTAAATTTTACAAGTTTCTGTAAGTTCCACTTCTAAAGAGGTTCTAAATTGGGAATACCGGGTGTTTCATAAATACTTGACGGGTTACAAATATTTATTGCAAGTAAAGTATTGAACTTACGTTAATGAAACCAGTAGAGAACGAACGAGGAACTCGAACAGTTCTTTTGTACACCTACAAATGTTCAATGTGTGTACCATGGTGACACGGCACACATCGACAAGATAATGTACATCTTGTCACACTCGCATCAAAATGGACCTATCGATAATTTCTATCGCTGCGATGATAGTCTACGCTCCCTTAGGGCTGCGATATCACGCGGCATCGGTGAGACGAATAGCCTGTCTTTGATGAAACTCCACAAAAAGATGTCCCACGGTATAAGGTCCCGTGATCTTGAGGACCAAAACATTGCACAAAACACTATGAGTGATTTGCGTGTCGCCTAGCGGCAGGGATATGAACTCTCAGCTTAACGAAACATGCACTCACAAAGTGTTTGCGTTCCCACCCGTGGCATACATTCAACATTTGTAAAGTGTTAAAAAAATTATGAGGTCCTCGTTCGTTATGGACTGGTTTCATTAGTGAAAGTTCAATAGTTTACTTGCAAGAAAAATTTGTAACCGCTCAATTATTTATTACCTGGCATAATATGAAAGAAACCTCCGTCTGAGGTTATATAGCTGTGTGTAGGAGTGTGGTCAGCGTGCATCGAGTTCCGTAGCCGCTGTCTTCTGGCTTTCGGGAGCGAAGTCTGCTGATTTCAAAAGCTTCCCTATTTTTCTCATAATAGTAACGAAATTTTGGAGCTATTGGCGAGATCGAACTTGCGACTGCTCGCACCGAATGCATGAGCTGATCCTGGAATAACTTATGATATACAAATTAATTTCGTCGTCGTCTTGTAATCAAGGGGTCCCGGGTTCGATGTCGAGGCACACAGTGATTTATATCACACATTAAAATTTAGGTGCAGTCTCCATTATTATTTCTATGCATAAAGTGGGCTTATAAACAAACTCAATCAAGCAATGAAATCCAAACGTATACAAACTGTCAACTTGCCATCTAAACATGCAGCATTGTTTTCGAGTACAACATCTGATACAGCTAAAAAAGTTTCCAATTCGATTATTCACTCGGAAAGTCACCCAATCTCTGTTGGATAACCCTGAATTCTTGCAATCACGGGTCACGAGTTCTAATCCCGTAGGGTTATATTTAAGTGGTTCAGATTCAGTTTTCAATATACCTAGTACCAATAGCCTATACAGGGTGTCATTTTAATGGCGCCCACGGACCACAGATTCGTATAGAGGATATCAAAACAAACAACTTTTCCCAGTAACATTTTTCTCGTTGGTGCATCGATTCGAGGCTACAGCCGTTCAAAAAAGACCGTTTTGCCGCCTGGATGCTGGCAAGCCAACACAACATTTGATCGTATCTGTGACGTCATTTCCTGCTGCGAAACAGCGCACGGCAGGATTGCAAGGAACATACAAATTTTATGAAAGATGACAAACTACCAACCACCTTATTAGCTGTAAAACGAAGCGAGAAACGCGTCCAGAAAACCAAACATCATAGCCTACCAGCCAGAAGATCAGCAGTCATCTCTCAGGGGAAGGGGGAAATGAACCAATGGTATAAGAAATGGTAAAAAAACGTATTCAAAGTGAAATGTCAATGTCGGATTTTGTATCACCTACATCTCAAATATCAACAACAATAAATTTTATTGGACATACAGCTTACACGTGGCTGTTTACGCCCAACTACATGTCAAATATTTGCAAAACTCGTTGCAAGGTTGATATCTACAGTTTTGTGTCCAGATGCCATGCGGTACTTTTGTGCTGATAACGGAAGTATCCGAGGTTCACGTTGTTACATTACAGCTAAATCACGTACAACCACAGTAACAACGTAATGATGAATCAGTAACGAATATATTGCCCTGTTCACATTTGCAAACTATTACATGTGTATCCGGTGCATAGATAAACACATAGTCGTCTTAGAGCTTGTATTACTACTACTTATATCCCTGTATTTTCAATCATTTTTGCCACTTGCCTCATAATGCTATGAATATACATTATATTATCTGTTGCTTACCTTTGGAATTTTGAGTTCTTTCATTTCTATTTTGTCATCTGTTCAGTGTGTCACAGACAACTATAGTATCAGAAGGACGAAGTGGATAGACTAAATTGTAGATGCCAACTTGGTAACTAGATTTGCAAATATTTGACATGTAAGCTGAGACAAAATTCGATATGACCACTTCCACTTGAATTCTGTTTTCTTTCTACTATTTTTCGTATCGTTTGTTTACTTCCTGTTAGGTTACAGAACGTGTTTTCTCGTTTTGTGTTACGGTACATAATGTGGCTGATTGTAGCTATGTCATTTTTCACAGAGTATGTGCGTTCCTGACAACCCTGGAACGCATCGCTTCACGACGGAATATGACGTCACCAATGCAATCACTTGTTGTGTGTGGTTGCCAGCATTCAGGCGGCAAAACGGTCTTTTCTGAACGACTGTAGCGCCGAAACGAGAAAAATGTTACTGAGAAAAGTTGTTTGTTTTGATGTCCTCTATACGTTTCCGTAGTCCGTGGGCGCCATTAAAATGACACCCTGTGTATATACAAAACAAAATTTGACCGACTTTTAACTGTCGATTTGGACAGAGCCACATTGACCTTTTCCAGTGATCCTAATGCTTCTAGATCCCCTGCACAAGTTTTAAGTTTTATCGTGGCGCTCGTCTTTCGAAAATCCTACTTTTTGCGTTCTTTATACCCTTTTACGCTTAGGACGACGCTTAGCATTTTCTCTATTGTTGCGGCGAATTCATCCCTTTCAAAGAGGATTCAAGTGTCTTGGGACTGGATGGAGAGAGCTACCAATCAATCATCCTTTCTTCCCACGCTCCTTGTGCAAACAAAAGAGTATAAAACGTAATGACACTCCATTTACACCCGTCTGTATAACCTTACAAAGTTCTGAATCGTCTTTATTTCTTCATACAGAGATGGAGAAGAACTGACAGTTCATTTTTTTAAAACATAAGCTCTTGGATTGTACGAGAAGCAAAGATGTTGAGGTACGAGATCTACTCAGTTACACGTAAAGCTCGACACAGAAGAGACAACCCTTCTGACGATGTCGTTGAAGTCTCTACCCTCAGGCGGACTTAAGGAGCGTCCGTGATGTAATCAGCTGATTCCCATGCAATCCTTTCCTTGCGTTGCCAAATGTGAGACGTTCTTCAACACATCGTTGTCCCCTGTACCAATGCTAACCTTCACACCGGTGAAAGAAGAGACGTAATATTTAACAGTATTGCTTTTTTACAACGAAGCAAGAGTGGGAAGTTATGTAAACGGCAACGAGGAGACACTCAGGATAAAACAAAATGACTTCATGCTTTTGTTAGAGACTTTGCCGAGTTCTTCTCGTATTGGAAGAGCTGTTTTGATTGAGTTTTTGATTGATTGATTAAGTTGGTGTTTTAAGTCCACTTTATGCACAGTAAGGCTAATCGGGACTGGACCTATAGTTTAAAGTGGAATCCGAACCACTATGTGCTTCCACCAAGAATCGAACCTGGGACCCTTTGATTACAAGGCGACGACCGGAAGAGCTGTAAACTATTATTTATCGAATTCACTCTATCTGTTTTGTTCTGTCTACCACTGCACGAGCAGTGGACGCTCATAAACAGCAAATGGGCATCCCGATGGAGTAGTGGTAACGCTATCGCCTCGTAACTAAAGGGTCCCGGATTCGATCGGTGGCGGGAACACGATTGCAGCGCTAACTGTCGTGTCTCACTTGAAACTGTAGCTCCGACTAACCTACGTATGCATAAAATATATTTCAAACAACATCAAAGAGACCTCGAACCATCAATGAGCATTCTCCTGGAATCTAAGGCTAAGGCGTTGTCCACTATCCTATCGTAGATGCTCATAAAAGACTTCTACATATTTCTGAATGCATACACGGTTCTTAATTTTGACTTGATTCGAACCTCCGACATAGTCATTGTTGTACTATGTATCTTATTTTACGTCATCTATCTTCCACTTTCGGCTAATCGCGGCAAAGAAAGATGATTAGATGAAAATGAAGAAGGGTCTCCCAAAAGAAACACCTATGTCAGAGCCAAGATTCGAACCTGGAACCTACTGACAGCTCTTCGCCCAAATACTCGCTGTATTCCTGTGAATTGTGTTAGCTATGAATTTCAATTGTTATCACCATAGAAACTCGTCGTCCTTCACGTGCATCTTCATCTCCTCTCGCAGACATCTCTTCCCAAGAAGATGCAAATCCAAGCTCTCCATAATCCCCTGATCGAGGTTCCGCCATAATCTCATTGCGAGGACCTATCCATTAACTGTAACATGATTCGCGTCGTTTACGACAGCTTGTTCGGTGATGCTCCCACCGAGCTTATGATAATCCCGGGTTGCAATCTGTTGACCCAAGCAGGTGCTATTCCTCCGTTCCAGATCGAGCCTTCCTCTCTGTGTTGTTAATACCGCAGGCGGTGCTACCTCAAACGAAGGCGCAGCTCGTTGTGGTCGGCTGGCAAACCAAGGAGTTGCCAATGCAGGAGAATGCTCGCTACGTTTCAGGCCGCAATAGACGAAGCAAGCCCCAAAACTGGAAGAGTATTGCTTGGTTAAACAGTCTGCATCTTGATTCCTCCTTCCTGAGGCTAATTTGCTCACAGCTGCGTAGTCAAAAGGGGCTTATGGAGACTCGCATTCTCCACCTTTGACCCAACTACTTCTCTGCACTGTAAAAAGTTGACTGGAGAAATTACGGTCAAAGACCGTCAATGGACATTTCCACTCAATTTTTTTAAAGCTATTTTAAAAACTACACCCTGGGAAAATTACTGCTGCAATTTCTCGCGTTTGTCTGCGTTCAGTTTAAGGGGAAAACCAGACTTCCAAAGTTGCGAGGCTAGCGTTGCGCTCAAAACACGCCTCGCCATGTTAATACGTCACTACTTAGAGAGAGAGCTCGTTTGTCGTCTGCTTCGAGCGTCCAGTTTACTGGGGGTTAGCCCACGGAGAGCCAACGTGTACAGCAGTCTTGCAAATCTGTGCAGATTTAAATAATGGAAGAAGGAGCAATAGTAGAAGTGAAAGCTATGCTTTATAATGGTCATTCTTCTATTAAATATCCCTGCTGCTCACGTGAAAGATAAACGAAAGAGTTCTGCTGCGTGCGTGTTTTCTTCAAGTCACGAGAAAGCTATTGCTTTTAAAATTGGTTTCTGACCAAATTTTGAATAATATATTTTAAACTTATATTTATCGAAATTTACCATAACATATGTAGTGCAAAATAAGAATTTTCACATTCTTCACTTTACTTATAAAGACTATTTTTACTTTCCTTTCCATAAAGCAATTTCATTTCTGTTACGCAAATTATGATAAAATATTTTTGTGCAGATAAGAGAAAATACACTGAGAAGATTACATCAGTTCCACAGTACATTTCAAAGCTAAGTTTATGTGTAATTATTACAAGGAAATAATGTGTATAACATTATATCACATACTGAAATGGTACGATATATTTTGAATTTTGCACTGCGAAAGAAGCTGCCTCATCTCTTTGGCCAAACGCATTAATTAGTTGGTTCACAACCTCATCACAAGGGATCCTATCGAAACGCGACATGGCAGTCTTGGTTTCGTTCTCGTTGAGAGTTGTAAATGTCTGTCTCGTGTTTATTTGTAAATTCCTCGTTGACAGTCTCGTCTCGTTTCTGAGGGCAACTCTTGTCTCAAGTCTCGAAAAATATAGAATTAAAAACGTATGTAAAGGCCGCGGTGGCTCAGTTGGTAACGCGTCTGACTACCATGCTCAAGGTCCTGGGTTCGATCCCCGGCCGGTTCAAATCCGGGAACTTTTCTAACGATGGAAGCGGCCCCGGCGCCCACCCAGCGTCGAATAACATGGGTACCTGGGGGAAACCCTGGGGGGTAAAGGCGGTCAGGGGCGTGATGCTGATCACATCACCCCCCACTCACGACCGGATCAAGAAAGTGTGGGGCGTTACCCCCACACCCCCTATACGCCTTCAAGTCGTGGTGCTATGCACAGGGGAGCACTTTACCTCTTTTTTTTTGTAAAGGCTTATCGTACAAACTTTCACCGTGCATAGAGATTATAAAGACAAAAACTTTTCTTCATGATTTTTTGTTTGTTTGTCTGACACCTCGTTTTAACGCCACGAGCCTTCTAAAACTGGATATTATCCTGCTTATACGTGTATATGCAAACCAAACTGCCGATTTAAAATGACCACGAATAAACTGGCGTTGTAATTATTATACACAAAATTAATGATTTAACTGAAGAACTCGCATGTTTCAGGTTTGACTCTCGAGCTGGGCATGACTGTTCCGTTCCTTTGTGAATGTCCTTTCATTGAAGTGCAAGTTGTTTGGTGGAGGAGGGGGGGGGGTTTGCTCGAGTCTTTGGGGACACTAGGCCTAGAGGGATACTTTTATTGTTAACGTTAGTGTTGCTCACGAGACGAGACATTTCCCGTCTCATCTCATAAAAGGAGACGGGATAAGCGAATATTTTCGAAATGAGACCGGACAGACCAAAGTTTCGTCTCGTCTTGTGGGCAGGTTGGGTGATACTTAGATTGTGTTGGTTGGTGTTGGTGGCAGTAGGGGGGGAGGGGTTTCTCCTGCACCCCGATTTCGAATAGCTACTGCTCGTAGTCATTGTCGCGATTACCCAAAAGTGGGAAGAAATGTGGCATTACAGAAGACCCATACTAACTATGCATTCTCATCGTTTCGGTTATACAAAGTGACGGAAAGCTACGTAAAAGTAAGATAAATACATAAATTTGTCATATATATATATATATATATATATATATATATTAACTGAAGAAAACTGTCGTTTACTGCAGGAAATGTAAAAACTCTGTGTGCGTTCTTTTTACCGAATCATCTCTTATATTTAAGAAATTGGCGTGTAAACCCGAGTGTTCTAAACGTATTGTAATTTTAAAAATTGGGAAGAAAATATTATGACGAAAATAATTGTAATTCCAGAAAAGGCATTTTTGTAACAATAAATTCTTGCCAGTCAGAACCTATGTATTGGCAATGAACAAAGCTGTTCACGTGTTCAGCCATTGACTGTTACCTGACCAGTATTGCTTTGTCAGCCTAATGAAAAACCCTCTACCGAGTGGCTGCTATACTGTTAGAGTATAATTCAGGGTTAGCAAAATTTGTGTTTTTTTCGAAAAGAACAAAACAAACATTTTTTTTGTTTTAAACATGTTTCTAATGTTTTAAACAGTGTTTTAAAGAAGAATCGAAAAACATATTTTAAACAAATGAAACGTTTAAAACATAACGCCAAGAAGACTTATTCTTTAAGAATAATGATTAATAAAGAATATGTTAATAATTAAAGGAGCGATTCTGTTCCTGGTTATAAAGTAAACGCTTGACTAACTTCTTAAAATTCTTATATTTGTTAATGTTAAATCTCGCATGTAGGCTTTTCAAGAATCTTAAACTAATGCACCGTTGTAAGGCCCCTCTCTCTTCACGTGGTAGCTAGTCTCTTTCTAAGGATACATTTGTTCGTGAATGCAACAAAATATTGACAGTAACAACTATGTGCAGTGTATTAAGTGAGGAACAAAACTGTTTCATCCATATAATATTAAATTTTAAAATGTTTGAAAGGCTTGTAAAAAAGAACAGTCAGTGGTTTTAAAGCGAACCACGAGCCACGAGTATTCATATCCATCACGATGTTTCTTTGTTAATTAAACGTATATTTTCAGCCACTAAACAGATTTCTGTGCACAGTAAACAAACTGACACGGAATGATGAAAAGACAAAGTTACAAAACCCGCAAATAACCACAGATAATCAAACATCAAGTATCAAAATGTGTTTTAAAGAAGTCTGAAAAAATATGTTTAAAACACATTTGTAAAAAAACAAAGCCGTGTGTTTTAAACGTTTAAAAAAAGTTGTTTTAAACATGTCAACCCTTGTATAATTCATATCCAAGAAATGGAGCACACATTTTTGCACTGAAAGTTATAACAAGATATTTGTTTTACGTAGTAAGAAATGTTACATTTTTGCACTAGAAGTTATAACAAGATTTTTGTTTTACGCAGTAAGAAATGACTGTTACGGGACGAGCGGAAGCCCTGCCTGCACACATTTCTAAAGGATGACGTCAGGCCGATCAGAGGACGTTTTCAAATCTGTGATTTAGGAGGTGAATTTCAGCAGTGTTTGAAGTCGTGTATCTAGAGAACCAAAACAAATATCGCCGATATATTTGCACATCTCATTTTGGTGTCATTGTCAGCAAAATTAATAGATTTAAAACGTTTTTATGTCATAGTGGAAATGTCCATTTCCGCTGCCATCAAATCACCATAAAACGTAGACCGGTTTTAAGGAATTAACGGCCATTGACCATGCAATTTTTATGACTCAGTTTTAAAAAATATATTTAATGTGCATTCAAATGTAATTTATAATCGTTGTCTATCTTTATGCATATTTAAATTCATATAGATAACTGTTGCGTTCTCTTTTTGTAAATTAACAGGATTACTCTAAAATTTTAACGGTAGAGTAAATTTTACAGTAACTTGTACCAGTGTGAGTAAACCACTTGTATACAGTGACGTAGTTAGGATTTTGTTAATTTAATTGATTTGGTTTATTTTACTTCGCTTTTCTGCCACTTTTGGCTAATCACGAGGATGATGAGGGCCTCCCCGATAGCGTTGTAGTAACGTCGTCATCTTTTAATCAAGGGGTCACCGGTTCGATACTCGGTGGACGCACACAGTGGTTCGGATCCCACTTTAAACTATAGGTCCAGTATCAATTAGCCTTACTGTGCATAAATTGGACTTAAAACACCAACTCAATCAATCAATCAATCAATCATGAGGATGATGAGTGATGATATGATGAAATTAATGTAGATATACTCACTAACAACGCCCAGGCAGAGATTCGAACACGGCGTCGTCGCGTGCTGTGTTAACCACTCCGCTACGGAGGTCGGCCCAGGATTTTGTTTGGGCAGAGATCTGGACTTGAGAACCTAATACGCCTCATGAAGGAAAAGTTAGCAAAATTGGACCTATTGTCCTACTTTAAACCCCCGATATTCTCGGATGGGTTAATCGGGACGGCTGCTACACTACATTCTCCTACCGGGAATCAAACCCGGGACACCTTGATTAGAAGACGACAGGGTACCACTACGCCATCATCAAGGTCCACACTATAGTGGATCGTTTCCAATTTAAACTGTAGACTTGAAAAAATCTACTGTAAATACCATATAGCGCAATACAGAATAGGGTTGGACTTCACAGCTTAATCAGATTTTACTTGTATGTGTGAAACAAACCATTAGGTTTCTGAATTAATATACAACGTCTTAATAACGTCTTTATTTTTCAGGTGTCTTTCAAACTTTTGTTTTCAGTTTTATTCACATTTTAACTCCTTCGAAACTGTTATGATCCTTCTGTTTCGCTGTAAAAGTTTGTATAATGTATATCAAGCGGAAGCTTCTTTATCCATCTACCCCCATCTGTGGTGCATTTATACAAGGTTCAAATAGTAGTCTATGGAAATCCCCGAACAGGAAGAATATTCCACAAGCAAGAAAGCAGTTTGTACTTTAATTATATTCCCCAGGGGGCAGGCCTGCTTTTCTGCTTCAATTTTGTGAAAACATATGGAACTTTATATCATTTTTATGTGCAAAGGAAAATAGAAAGTTAACTTTAGAAAACCTCCTGGAACCATACGGAAAACTTTTCATCGTAATTCACTGACGACAGATATTTATAAGGAAAACCTATAAATTGCACTTGATATTTGTTGCCATAAAACACGAACGTGTCCGTTAAATATGTTTTATTTGAATAAAATAACTGCAATTATAACTTCTTATCATATAGAATGAATCACAAAATATCGACGTACTTTCTATTTTTACGTAGGGACTTCCCCGGATGGAGTAGTGATAACACCGTCGCCTTGTAATCAAAGGGTCCCGGGTTCGATACCCGGTGAAGGCACATTGCACAGTGGTTCGGATCCACCTTTAAGCTGAGGTTCAGTCACGATTAGCCTATCTGTGCAAAAAGTGGAGTTAAAACAAGAAATTCAAATTCTATTTTTAAATAAACAACAGGGTGATTCAGATAGGTGACTACACTTTTGATCGCATGGTGTGCTGCCAGGAGCGTATATTTTAGGCTAGATAGGCTATCTGCAAAGCCTGAAGCCTAGAATGTAAAATATAGGAGAAAAATCGATTATAAATTGTGAATAAATTTACTCATTGCAATGAGGAAATGATGTGATTCTTGAGATGGCAACCTGAATACTCAGAAGTTGGCATCGTGATTCTTACGAGTTTGTAGCTTTGAAATGGCAAGACACCAAGAACGAGCAACATCTGTGTGCCTATCTACTAGGTCATTGAAATATGACCAGGACTGATTTTTTTTTACCAAATCCTTTATTGTCAAATACTTATTTGCACATGTCACTCTTCAAAGTACTCCCTTCCAGAGTACTGGAAGAATTTTAATGCCCATTTCATAAAATATTTTCGGTTGGCTGCGTATCCACTCCCGAACACTGCACGCAAACCGCATGCCTTCCAAACAGGTAGAAATCACTTGGGGCCAAATCGGGACTGTATGGCGGGTGTGGCAGAAGGTCCCATTTCAATTTGATGAGGGTTGCCATAGTTGTTTTGGCTGAATGAGGCCGTGCATTGTCTTGAAGGAAGGCTACCCGTTTTCCATCTCTCTTCCGCTTGTATCGGATCTCTTCCTTCACTTCTGTTGTCATGAGTCCTGAGTAATAAGTTGCAGTGATTGTTCTGGCATCTGTAAGAAAGTCTACATGGGTAACCCCCTGCCAGTAACAAAAGAACGTTGCCATCACTTTTCCTACCGAACGGGTCACTCTTTGTCGGGGTGACGTATGTTTGCGGCCGACGATCATGCGGTTCATTCTCCAAGCGCTCTCTTTCCTCTCTGAAGTACTTACACCCATAGGCGTAGCTAGAACTTTATATTTGGGTGTGCACAAAGAAAAAAAATGAGGTCTTGTACCTTTTTAATAGCATATTTTGCAACACAATCACTTGGCTCTTTAACTGCACTGATGTTTGTAAAGGAATATAAATTCACTAAATGACAGTGTTGAAAATTTCTGAATATATGTAGTAGAAAAAAATCAAATTGCATAGAAATTACACACACACAAAATGTTCATAAATGTTACAAACAAATACATCAATATACACGTCATCTATAACAAGAGACGTCTGTCAAACGGTACAATGTTCTTAAACTCACCAATAACTTCATTTACATCAATAGAGTAAGCTTTTTCCTGTTCCACAAATAGCAAGAGCAGGGCTTCAAATCTATCCTGCTTCTGAGTTGCTCTTAATTTAGTTTTAACTTGGGTAAGCTTGGAGAAAGCTCTCTCACACGTGCAGCTTGTGACAGGTATAGAAGAAAAGCGCTGCAATACAGAATAGAATGCAGCAAAAATCTTCTTCCTCCAATGACATAAAAAAATCGAAAAACTACAGACACTCGTTTCATCAGCGATAATGCACACGTTTGTACCAAGTAATGACATTTTTAACTTCTTACAAACTGCCGCTTATTCTCTCTCTTATTGAAATATCTGTCTTTAATTCTCATTGATAAAGCAGCCCATTAGGGTGTGCCTAGGCACACCCGGCACACCCCGTAGCTACGCCTATGCTTACACCACTCAAACACACGGGTTCGTGAGAGACACTCTTCCCCATGCTGCTGTTGTTTGAGTCTCTGCAAAATTTGATATGGCTGGACGTTTTCTCCAACGAGAAATTTGATCACAATGTGTTGTTCCACGCTCCGCGGCAGCTTCTGTCCGCTCATCACTCTAGCAACACTCAGACACGACTGAGCAGGTTCTAACCTGCGCCGGAGGGAGGGTGGAGGTTGTGACTCTATTACCCCAAGGACGCACAACTGCTGCGCATGGCAGGTTGTTTGAAGGAAAAAATCAGTCCCGGTCATATTTGAATGATCTAGTATTTATTCACCGGTGCTCACAAGATCTTCTAGCTCCATGGCCTCACGTGTCACAGTGACATAGTCCGGATCTTGCACTCGGCATATTCCGCTGGTTCTCACACTAACTGATTTACTGGGAACTGATCCAAGATGGCGCTCAGTGTAGATCAGCAAGGTGCTGCAAGGGTAATTGCTAACTATGAGACTGTGAGGTTATTCGAGCGTGATTTAAGTATATAAGGTACATGAAACCAATATGGCCTATTTCCTGTTAATTCAACAGATGACGTTAGTATGTCATTTAGACTGTCCAAATGACGTGATTGAATCTGTTGGCTGTACCTATAGTGTAGTTACTTGAGGATTGTGTGATTGTGTTCTACGCGATCTAATATCGCATAGATAAGTTATTACTTACTACATCTTTCAAGTGATAAGTGTATTATGGTAGCTCATAATTTGTACTTTACAACAATGAACTTAGTTTACACTTTAATCCTGTTTAAAACGAACAGTAAGGTGGACTCAATATGGCTTTCATATGAATATATCGTAAAAGACATGCAAGTGTGACATTTGTCAGTTTTATGTTCACGTAGAGTGTGTAGGAGTCACTAAGGATGATGAAGGACCTTTCAATAGTCCATACTGTGATGTGTAATCCATGGTCTCCTGCTGATAAGTTATGACATGTCACTTCCTTGTTCATTGTTTTGTAAATAATGTTATTTCTTTGTGAAATCTCATTATGCAGTTATGTAAATAAACTATAAGTGTATCAATACGTGCTTATCTGCCTATAAAAATAACATTGTGGTGCTTCATTTACAATTTGTGTTAATTTTTTTGATGTGAAAGAACAAAATATATTACTTGGCTACCCAATATGACCTAAACTTTACTTTCTATCAAGATCTTCCCTGCAAATAATGTTATAATTTGGAACCGACTCCAATTTTCAGTAAACGTGCAGAAATATTCCCTCTTTTGAATCTTGCCGTTAGTTTTACCTTTCTGACTTTGTAAACCATTAGAAACAATCGCAAACCTTAGATAGACCATATTGGTTCAGGTATCTTAAGTTTTCGCAATATAGAGAAAACGCCTGCTCGCGACCCGAATTATCCACACAACAATAATCTCAACGTACACCTCGTAGCATCACAGCTGAAGACGTAACTGAAATGTTTCTGGAAGTGTTCACCTCTAGCTCAGAAAAACCGAAACACCAGTGTGTATGTGAGTTAAACATGTCCGTCCAACATTCCTTGTGATTTGCTACTCGAACGCTACAATTCATGAAGATATTAACTCCATCCTTGTGCTGTATTCCATACTGCAATGGAAGACTTTAATATTTCTAATTTTGTCCACTTTGTGCTCAGTAAAGCCGATTGGCGCTAGTTTAAAGTGGAATGTGCTATATACAGTCACCGGCAATAAAAATGGGACACACATATCGTGAAATACTGGCTACCATGACCATGCGATGCTTGCTGCCTAACTGTACGGCGGTGAGCAAACTTCAATATCTACTTTTCAATGGAACGTGATGCTATAGCCGAAGGGTTAGGCAAAACACATAACACACAGCATGGAAGCCAATGTTTTAGGATCTAGGTGTCCCATTTTATTGTCAATGACTGTACCTCCATCTGATATGAAACCCGAGATCCCTTGATTACCAAGCGATTCAATTAGTTGAATGTATACACTGTAGTAAACCCATATTGTGAGTCAGGAGAATTGTACTGTTCTTAAGAAATTTAAACATTTCCTGCAATTTATACCCCTTACAGGTAGGCATCTTAAATAACAGCAAAAGCTATGGAATAATCTAGCATGCAAGGCTATATTTCAAAGCGCAGTTTAATAATTCCATAACAAGTCTATTTTTCTCCTTGTTGTACGTAAGTTCAAAAAGATAGTTAGGCTTTTGAACTTAATGAGAACACACTTGAAAAATAAACAAAACAGTATGTGTAGAATAATTAATTCCCACGCTTCTTTTCATTCATTATTTCGATGCGATTGGATGTAATCCAACTGTAACGCATGCGTTACGAAAAATCAACAAAGCTCTTTTACATATTGTTAGCGATCCGTCGAAGGCAGAATCGAACAATGGAAAACGTCGACCTCTGATTGGTGGGGAGGGGGAGGAATACGTCGAAAACCCGGTTATTTTTGGTCCACGTTGCCGCTAGCAACAACAGAAACAGCAGAGCATCGAGTCTCTGGGGGCGCTTTCAATCGATCCAACCCCGAAACCCCCTCCACTTTTTTTCAACCCCCCCAGGACGAACACACACGTAACAGCAGCCGCACCACCCCTCCCGCGGTTGCAAAGTCTCAATTCGACAACGCGGAAGATGATAAGATTGGATCCGCACGAAATGGCAGGGAAGCCATTAGCCTCAGAGGGCAATACCTGAGAGACCCCTCTCGTGAGGTTAGGGCGAAGCCAACTAGAGGAAAACCTACGGGTAATTGGCCTCGGATTATATTCTGCTTTTCTTTCCTTTCCGCCAACCCCCTGCGTGTTTTTCGGGGGGCGGGGAGGGGTGATTGGAGCCAACGACCAAACTTGGTCGATCACTAATGACAGCGGTTGAGATATCGATGGAAGATGTTGCTCAGAAGATGCCTTTCCAGGGTCAGGTTTGGGTGCGTTACTCAAAGAAAGTAAAGCATTATAGGTTATGTTACTTCCAAAAGTAACGCCTTAATGTTACCGTCACTTTCATCTCAAAAGTAAAGCCTTAACGTTACCACCACTTCCATTCCAAAAGTAACACCTTAACTTTACCATGCTTCCGAAAGCAGCGAATTAATGTTTCTATCACTTTGAGGCCAAAACTTTATCGTCATATTTCTTACAAATGTGACACCTCAACGTTATACAGTATGCGCCAAAATATACAGTACTGAAATCAAAAGATGAACAAAAGTATAAGACATGTTACAATATAGTGACTGGTCTATATGCAACCCAAATAACAATCGTGCCGTTTGGGTTGCATAACTGTCAGGAAACCTAAGGTTAGGTTAGGGCATGTGGAGTGGACGATTGTCATTTGGGTTTCATATAGACCAGTCACCTTTTTCAAACTCGGTCTACCTTCACGACCGCTTCCGTATGAGCGGAAATAATGCTCAACTATGAATACTTTTTCCTCCGTCGAGAGACCCATTTCCAACAACAACTGCACAACACAACTTCCTTTTCACTACTGCGAACACGTGCAGCTGGAGCTATGCCCCGTCGACAAACGCAACCACGTGTTCGAGATGCGGGAGTTTCAGTACTGTATATTTTGGCGCATACCGTACCACTACGTTGCTTCCAAGAATAACGCATTAACGTAAACCTCACCACAAACGGTCATTGATTATTTAATGGTGGGTTTGTTCGTATCAAAGTTACAAATGGATGTGTTTTGTTGCGTTACAATCTTACAAGAAGGATATACTTACGAACAAGATTTTCATCATATAAGTAGTATTAATAGAGTTTTGTTGAACTTTAATGAAACAAACAATATGACGACATTTACTTACCGATTGCCGATATCTGTCCTTATATCTGAAAAAGAAGAAAATATATCAATAATACGAATTTGTATTTCACTATGTGGTAAGAATGCAAACAATTAAAACAAAATGTGTAATTGAGGATAAGCATTCTAGTGCATCGCTTTGTTCTTTTTTTATTTTTAGAATATTCGAAGTTTCAGTCACGGTGTTCAGCGGATCCTGGTACTAAGCCATGAGAGTTAGGTTCGAATTATGTTGATGCATGGATTGCGCTTATCCCATCATCTACCGTACTTACAAATTCATCAACCACAATCAACGTTGTGATGAGGCTAGAGAAGTAGAAAAGCGACATATAAAGTGGTAACATAATAAAATATTCAAAATATCTTTGAAATGTTGCCAACCTCTGGATTTCTAATAGCACGCTTGGTAATGGCTAAAAGGTAACGTCCTTATTGAACCGTGTAGTGAAGGTTTACACAGTTTTGATTTGATTGATTGGTTTGCTTTAGGCTACTGATTGACGAGAACTCCCCTCCTGGTGCGCCTGCGCAAAGAAAACTTGGCGACCTTTCTATTGCCAGGCAATGTGCTAACCAATTCGGTATTTATGTTTGTATTCTTGTTATTTAGCGTCGCTTTGAGTGATGATATGATGAAATTGATGAAGGGACATTCACAAAGAACACCCATGCCCAGGCCGGGATTCGAACCCAGGATCACTGGCGTGGTAGCGCTGTGTACTAACCACCCCGTACGTGTCGACTAAGACACGTACGGGGAGGATATGTGCAGGTACAGCTCCACACATTCACGATCTCGGTGATATAATCAGCATCAGGTACCGGCTGCCTTCATATCTCAGAATTACCCACAGGTGCCATTATATTAATGGTTGGTTGAATCCCAGAGTCACTTAATGCAGCGACAGGGTCGTGAAAATTTCCAGTTGGGATCAACGCTTGGTAGACTGAACAACAACAGCAGCTCTTATTTAGGCTAAATAAGCATATATTTATCAACTTTTTACATCTTTGCTGGGAGGCTGGTCTACTGGGAGACATCCACTCAAAGATCGTCACTGGTCTGCACCACTGGCTCTGCCACAAACACGTGGACACTCTTTACTGGCTGCCAGGACAGAGTTACAAGTCCGCGCTGCTCTCTTTCACGAGGAATAGTCTCGTAAATCAGCTTTCGACACGGTCCACGCCATTTCCGTTCCGCGAAAGCGACCGAGTATCATTCTGGCGTGCGAGCGCGTTACGGCCTCCTGGGACATCTGCAATTAAATTTACGGCTGAAAAAATGCAACAATGCCGACATTGTGCGCGCCATCAAGCCTTGATGTTGATTTTAATGGCGGGCATAAAATTTGATGTGCGTGCGATAGTAGAGACAGATGGTGCGTTTCCATTATCCAGGTGAATTCCAGGTGGTGCGATCTGAGTTTTCTCATGGTGCACTCTAAAGTCAGACATGTGAGGGAAGAGGAGTAACCTAATCTTTGTTTTGGTATAGGGTGGGCGAAAAGTCACAGTTGGATATTGTTTACCATACAATATCATATGGCCTTATATACAACTCGAGTCAGGGGTCTCCCCGAAGGCGCAGTGATAGCTTCATCGTCTTGAAATCAAGGGGTACCGGGTTCGATAGTCGGTATTTATTTATCACAATCTTCTATTAGGCAGGAATATAATGAATTCTATCTATAGTGTAAAATGAACTTGGAGTTGAACGGCATTGTGAGTGTCACTAGTCATCTCAGCTGCCCCCAAAACTATGGATTTCACACTAATATCGGTCGTTTTACATGTCAACGCCTTCCCACCCCACCCCTAGGGGTGCCAGGGGTGTCTTGGAGTTGAATGGCATTGGGAGTGTCACTATTCATCCTAGCGACCCCGAAAACTATGGATTCCACACTAATATCGGTCGTTTTAGTTTATTTTTACATGTCACCCCCTTCCCACCCCACCCCTAGGGTGCCAGAGGTGTCTTGGAGTTGAACTGGATTGGGAGTGTCACTATTTATCTTAGCGACCCCGAAAACTATGGATTCCACACTAATATCGGTCGTTTTCGATTATTTTTACATGTCACCCACTTCCCACCCCCATCCCTAGGGGTGCCAGGGGTGTGCTATCCCCACAGTATTGCTTTCGAGATTGCAAGTGATACGTGTACCAAGTTTGGTTGAAATCGCTCCAGGCATTCGAGATTTATGCTGGAACAAACACACATATATACATCCATTTTTATATATATAGAAGATATATGCGTGAGTACGGGTGTGTGTGTTTGCCTGTGTGCCTAGACGTAAGAATTACTCTTGGAAGGAAATTTCCTGGTCTGGTTCGAATCCCAGCCCGGGCATGGGTGTTCCATATAAGTGATCCTCCATCTTGTGGCGCTGTTGTTTTAAGTCCACTTTATACACAGACATGCTAATTGGGACTGAATCTGCAGATTAAAATGGAATCCGAACCACTATGGACTTCCACCGAGTATCGGACCCGGGACACTTTGATTAGAAGGTGACGACGTTACCACTGCACCACCAGGGAAGCCTCGAGTGTCCATTCATCATTTTATCATACCACCACTGATCCTGAGAGTCACGATTAGCCAAACGTTACAGAAAAACTACGTTAATAACACATCAAGCAAACAAGCAAGAAAATAACCATCAGCCAGACATCAACGATATTTTTGAACCCAGAATGGGTGAGTTGATAATAAATTATTAGAACGTTACACCGTTGTGCAAGTGCATTTACTTTAGAACACCTTTTGCGAATAATCTTCCACAATAATCCGGTCTGTGTTATAGCTTCTTGGCTCAGAACTGAACACCAAAAATATGATTTCCTAGAAAATAATGAAATGTTAACTTCATTTTAATTTTAATTTTATTGCCTCTTTATTATGTATGAAGTGAATTGTAACGTAATGAAAATTAATGTTATTATTTTTGGTAATCTGTACAGGATAAAATAGCCCCACCTACAATTCGTAAATGAAACGTGTTACACGAGCTTAATAAAAGCAACTCCAAGAGTAGCCAACTTTTTAAAGTAATCGTGACTGAACTGAATCACTTTTCGGATGAAGTGACTCGGTTTCTTCCACAAAGCAAGTTTCCAAACATTAATTTTTTATATATATATATATATATATATACACGTGGGTCGTTCAATATATAAGTTTCCGTATGCTGTAAAATATTTTATTTTTAAGGTACATTAGAAAACTATACATACATGTGTAGGAGGAACCTTCCTCACTTCTCCACATAATCCCCATAGAGATTCAGCCATTTGTCCCACCGTTGCACCAATTTGTCCATACCCTTTGCAAGAAAATCAGGGCTCTGGCTATTGAGCACTATTCTCACATTCCGCTTCACTTCTTCGTCTGTTTCGAAACGGTAACCTTGCAATTCAGACTACAACACCGGAAAAAGATGGAAATCACTCTTCGCTAAATCGGGGCTGTATGGAGGGTGGGGCAGCCGTTCCCACCCCAATTCTTCAATTTTGTGTTGTGTTTGCACTGCTGAGTGGGGGAGAGCGTTATCGTCAAGAAGAATGACACCAGCTGACAGGAGACCTGGTCGCTTATGTCGAATTGCGTTTTTCCAGTTTATCCAATGTTTCACAATAACGGTCAGCATTAATGGTTCTTCCTCGTTCCCAAAAGTCCTTAAGCAGAACGCCCTTAGCATCCATGCTTCTGAACTCCTTATGACGCGAGCCAGCGTTTTCCGAACAAGCATTTACTTTTCGCCCTTGAGAACATGTGCCTTCACGTCTGATAACGAATCAATTGTTGTTCCTTGTAGACGAAGAATGATGCTTGTCAACCATGTGCTTCTTCTTAACAGCATTGCTTTATACAATATTTTATAGCACAGGGAAACTTATATATTGAACGTCCCTAGTATATATATAAATCTTGTAATGAAAGCAGAAGAATGTTCTGGTGGAAATTCTGTTAATGTCCATGATTGGTTAATACACTGTACCAAGGTGTTCTCGCACAGCCGAAGGAGTCCGCGATTCGTGGATATACAATCTAGATAACAGAAGGGATGCGATCATCCCATTGTCATTGTAATATACTTTTCTCAGCCCTTGTAGTGGGATAGATCACGATCAAACTCATTTATCGATTAGTTTAAAAGGAGTAAGATAGAAGATGAAAGATACAACGCGATAATAATGAATGATAATAATTTTGTGAATACTTGACTTTGGTATCCTATTTAAATAATAGTTTCGTCCAGCGGCGGCGATTGAGAGAGGCGAGGGGGGCAGTTACTTTTAGGAATGTGCTGAGTTACCAGTGGAATTATGCTGCGGCTCTGCTTCTACAGGCTACAAGCTGGCCAGTCATAAGGTCGGATGTTGCTCAAAGATTGATACTGTGTTTGCATAAGGTTTTATGTTTTTCTACTGTAGTCCAGTAACATACAACAGGTTTTATCCGTTGATCTCGCGTTCACTGAAATGTGCCATACAGCGATATTCGGTGGGATGCTGCAATTGTAGAGAACTTGAAATGTATCGAAATGTACTTCTGGTGCATGTTGGTTTCTTTAAACTGATTGTGACTGAACATCTCAATTCACGCATTTTAGTGCATCACACGGAAGAGCAACTGACAAAAGTACTCTTTCATGCATTTCTGTTAGTATTTAGATGCACCGAAAGTGCATAATTAACAGTTTTGTGCGCATTGCAGTCAACATTCATTCTCGTCTTAACAATACATTTCTATACCTTAATTCAGTTCTGACATGTTTTTATTGCTAGTTTTTGACCATACTTATCTCAGAAGGAAAAGATAAATATGGTCAAAATAATTAATTAATACAGAAACATGTCGCAACCATCAAAGAGGAAAACTATAGATAAATGGAAGACAAGATATTAAGACTGATTTCAGAACTGGTTTAACCCAAACACGTGCCACTTTTGAAAGATATTTACTACTAACTAAAGTTACTTTACGTCTTTCCTAAATTTTTCCATACACACGAGCCCATTCTCACCATTTACATCTCTGCTCAATTTCAATTGATTTCCTTTGTGTTTTGAATGATTTAGCACCAATTAACGCACCCTTAATTAAAGCTGTGTTTTCATCAAGAGAGAATTGGGGAACTACATCCACAGCTCGGTTTGCAACACTGTTTTTCTCTTCTTACCCAAGCGAAAAGAAAATCGTTCCACTCCCGCGGAACGGCAACATATCTTTTCCCCTTAGACGTCGTTTGCCTGTTTCCCCTTCGCCATCCTTATTTATTAAGAATCGCCCCTCCATTACGCCGCTGTTTTTTAGTGGCCAAAATGATGTAATTGCTGAGGCTACGACCTGGATAGGAGCCAGATTGTCTCTGCTCAGGGTTTAGTGATCGTAACAGCATCGCTTGCGATCGCAATAAAGCCCTTTCCTTAGTGATTCGAGCGGAAATTTCTGAGTTCTCGTCCCAAGTTTTTTCTTCTTCCTTTCCCCAAAGTCATTCTTTGTACGTTTCAAATATTTGCAACATAACTTGGAATTCATTGCCTGGGAATTGTGCATCCTCGTCTGACTTCCTACGTTTTAAGTTCGCATCACGTTTAAATTAGTTTTCGATCTGTCAGAGTAAACAAAATCTCCTTTGATATCTCGTCCCAACCTGCACGTAATACTTAGATCAAAGGTGTAACCTAAGGATAACTAACGAGCCAATCTCCGTGGAAGAGTGTTTAGCGTAGCGTGCTAGGTTCGAAATCTTGGTAAGGAATCTACACACAGAAACCAAAACATGAGAATTGGCACATATATCTTGATTACAATAATACAGGGTTATTCCAAAAGAATGAGCAGATTTCAAATGTTTATTTCTCAAGAACTATAAAAGGTAGAAACACGTGCCATACATCAATGGATAGAGGAAGGTTCAAAGTTTTGTTGTTGAAAGTTTTAATGTATGCACTCAACATGAGCACCATGTGTTGCCCGAGAATCATCAAACGGTACTCCATTTCTTGCCACACACGAATTAACTGCTCTCTAGTTATTGAATTGATAGCTACAACAATTCGAGTGTCAGATCTTGAAGAGTAGCAGGCAGAGGTGGTACATACACTTTGTCTTTAAAGTATCCCCACAGTTAATTCACGTTGCGCTTTAAGAATGGATTCACTCTTCGCAAACTGCAGCACACAAAACGACTTCTCCTGTTGCGTCGCCATTTTACCTGTAAAGAAAAAATACCGTTGCAGGTATTGAATGGAACTAATAGGCAGGATTATAAAACTTTGAACCTTCCTCTATCCATTGATGTATGTCAGGTGTTTCTATCTTTTATAGTTCCTGACAAATAAACATTTGAAATCTGCTCTTTCTTTTTGAATAACCCTGTACATTAACGTGCATAAACTGCAAACTATGCACTGTTTTGGTGTCAAAATGCACGCAGAAATGCATAAAAGGGCACTTTTATCAGCTGATGTATCGTGTGATACACTAAATATGCATCAATTTGGAAGATCAGACAAGATCAAATCAAAGATATTAAAAATACACATTTAGCTGTGTCAATTAAAAGTGAAACTGTGTAAAACAAATCCTGGGTAAGTATACTATACGGGACAGGGTAAAGTAAGAAGTGTGTTTGCCACATTTATTTCATCAGTCAAACAGCGTCACCGTAAATTTAGAGAGGTAGAAAATTGATCTAAAGCTACCAAAATAGAAATTAGAAATACAATTCATTCACAATGTCATCATAAGAAAAGCAGAAATTTCCTGGCAAATAATTTTACATAATTTTCCAGTCAATATAAAAGAGCAACTGTAATTATACCTCATACATAACAATCGCAATGTAAGCGATGAGAATGAAATAAAGAAGTTTATCTTACATTAATAAGAATTGTTGACCTTGCCTTACTGAAATATAATCAAGAGGTGGGAGATGAAAGATTTTTAGATGTATAAAAATAATTTTGTCCTTACATTTCTTACAGAATAATAAATACTTTGGACTTCCACTAACCTCTAGGATATTGTGTTTAAATACTATTTTCGCATGCTACAGTCCCGCAGAATTAACTTGAGAGAAATGGCCGCTCTGCGAGTGATGCAACTGCGCTCGAATTGGCTAGAGCGGGGGACTTCCCGCTGTAACGGGCCAACGGAAACTCTAATGTTCGGGCGCGCGAGATGTTACCAACTGTTGAAAGGACTCACGTGCAGTGACTGGTGAAGCAAGCGAAGTGGCAGTGCATATAGCTTTCTTTCTTTTTTTCATTCCGTGTATAAGTGAGTGTTCGTGTGTAATTGTTTCGACAGCGCGATAAATGGATAGAAGCCAAATCAGAAAAGGTAAACCATTGCATAGTGATGCAAGGAACATTGTATTCAACGTATTCATTGTATTCAAGACGACTGCGACATAACAGAGCTTGACGGAGACTCCACGGATGATGACCTCGGGTGTTTTCAAATTACGGATTATAGGTAAAGAATAAACTGTTTATCCATTTATTGTGTAAGATAAAATACTTATAATGCTTATAATTTTCTTAGCATGTCCTCTTAATACAGTGATATTTCCGTTACACAATGTAATTATTTTTCAAATCTCACGTATCCCGTTGTCAGCTGATTGCCCGTGATTCGCGTGAGAATCAAGCGTTCGCTGTAGGTTGGTACTCCTGCAGCGGCGCCGGCAGCCATTTCTCTCAAGTTAATTCTGCGGGACTGTAGTATAATGCAACCAACCATTGGCGTTCACTCATGGTCACGTGACCTGTGCTGTGCTGTTGAACATACAAAACACTTATCTCCTTTTACATTATATACACTACCTTCTGAAATGTTTTAATATGGAATCAAAGAGAGCTAATTTTGTGCCATTGAGTATTTTAGGATAGATACAACGGAATATTCACAATCATAATTTTTGCTTCCAATACGCATACATACTGGATCGTCTTGTTAACATTACGGATGCTATAAATTACTTAGAAATGATGAAAATTTTATTTTAAATTTTCAGGAGAGTATTTTAAATATATAATACATGTTTTCCACTGTTTTTATTCAATAAGTGCAATAAAAAGTGTTCACAATAACTATACTTTTATTGACCACAGAACTAAATATAGCTCTATCCTGCCATCTATCAGCACGGAACATAATCTCAAGTACGTTTAAAATGTAATTTTGTTATTAAGGTAATTTGACTTTCCTTCCGTTATAGATTTTCTCATACTGTTTTCTCAGAAATAATATATTTAATCCACTTCCTCAATGGGTACATAAGTGGGAGTAGAATCATGGCTATCCAGAGGGGATAGGGAGCGAACGCCGCAGTTTACCAGTCCATCCCTAATCTCCCCATAAACAAGAAAAACTAGATAAGGGAATGCTATTTTAACAGAAACGTATGTTTTTATGGTATTTAAGTGTATACTAAATGTTTCAGCCACCCACTTAACTTCACACTCATTTATCAGCCACCCCCAATCTTGTTTTGATTGGCTGTTGTCCTGAATGTTGCAGAAGTAATGTGCTAAAAGACATCTGACCCCGGACATGCATCAATCGAAATGAAATTCACGATGCCAATTGCCATATAATGAGGACTCGTAGCGCGTTGTGCTAACCATTACTGTCGTACTCGTTGGAGTCTCTCACCCTCGAGCGTGTACAATGGAATATCATTATCATTTTAGTGTGCCAATAATCGTAGACACATATACTAGGGCACATCAAAAAGTAAGTTACACCCCCCCCTGTATAAAACAAACAAAACACATTAGAAAGAAAATAATTATTGGACAATAATGTATGAATATTTAACTTTTTTCGACATAGTGACCAAGGTATTCCAAACACTTTTTGAATCTCTTGACCAGTTTTTTGGTTTCTTGCGTGTAAAAATTCCGTCCAATTTCAATTGAGTTGACTTTTGTGCTCATCGGTTAACAATCATAGTACCCAGTGAGAGCACAGTTTACTATACACCCAATTGGTCATGAATCAGCATAGACACACTATCATATGATATGTTCAGTTCACTTGCAATCTCTATTAATTTTCACGTGGCGGGTGGCAAGGATGATTGCATTAACACGCTCCGTTTTGTCGATAGTGTTCACAGTTGCAGACTGCCCAACACACTGTTCGTTGGACGCCATCTCAGTACGACGTGCCATACTGACACAGTGACTACTCTGATATTAAAGCAGCTGCAGCATGGCTGCTTCGGGTATGGGGAGAATACATTCCGGACAGTGCTGCCAGCAAGCGTGATTATTTTCTCTCTCTTTTTGTACAGGAACACGGCTCGGGTGTAACTTACTTTTTGATTCACCCACGTATGTAAAATATCCCTCTTGGCAATTTCAGCCCACATCCATTTCATTTTCATATATAACTGTATTGGTAAGATAAACTAAACTACTGATTTACATGGAAATAATGACTATGTTTATTTAAGTTTCAATTTCGGTACGTCTTTCACTTCACCATCCATATTTCAGGGCCCACTAACACAGACGGTTATACGTTTACTACTGGGCTTTGAGCATATACCGTTCGTCTTGTGTGTTCGAGCGTTATTGGCTCGAGCGAAGACGCTCTCAATTTCGTACGCTATCTAGCGTCGTCCGTGCGAAGTATTTGGCGCTCGAGCGAAATCCTCTCGCTGCAGCACTCTAATAAGGACCTTGTCCTCGGTCTCATTACAATTTCACTTGTCTTCACAATCTCGAAGAGGAAAGCTCGGCAAACGTAACATAATATTTATTAAAGTTGTATGAAACGATACGTATTATATTTCTGTATGTGTACATCTATATCTATCTCTGTCTGTCTGTCTGTCTTTCTCTCTCTGTGTGTGTGTGTGTGTGTGTGTGTGTGTATGTAATGAGATTATCAACCCTTGATAATGTCATTAAGCCACATTGTATTTTTTAATTCACTTTATACTCAGATATGTCGTTGATATATATTATAAAATACATTATTGTATGTGGTGAACTAGCAGTTATGGCCAATGTACATAGTCTGTGCATAGCAACGATTATGCATCTTGTTTATGTGTCTTATGGATGATTTAAGTTTTAATTATGTAATCCACCTTGTTACAAGTTTGAATATATTTATTATGAAGTTCCAATCTTGAGATGTTTATTTCGGTTTATGTCATAAATATTAGGACATAACAAAATGGCGACGAGGATTAAAGAAGATAAATAATTACTACTGTAAGTAGAATTATAGTAATTAAGTCCAAGTGAGCCAGTATGGAAAAACACATAAGTTTTATACCTGCATTTGAGGCTTATGACCCAAGCCAGGATATAAATTCGTATCTTAAAAGATTCAAGGCTTTTATTGAGGCTAACGATATACAAGAAAGGAAACGAGTGTTTACTCTTATTTCTGTAATAGGTAGTTTACAATATCAAGAGCTGGAACATAGATTAAGTCCAAAGGATCCACAAGATTGCACCTTGGAGGAACTCTTTGATACATTGCGAAAAATATATGCACCACAGGTTAATAAATGGATTCAACGATTCGCTTTTATGCAAATAAAGCAAGAGCAAGGTGAGACAGCTACATCGTACATAAATCGTTTAAAAGTTGCTGCAATACCTTGTGAGTTTACAACAGATGAGTTAGACACTCGTCTTAGAGAAAAACTTGTGTTTGGACTACCCGATAGTATACTAAAAGATAGATTACTGTCAGACATGCCCAACACATTCGAAAAGGTTTGTGATGTAGTACTCCAACATGAGATAATACGCACAAATAAAAATAAAGTCAATCAAAATGCATTTGTGGTAGGTGAAAATAAACAAATACAAGGCTCACGTAGATTCGGTACAAACAATTCGTTTGCTAAAGCTCATTTTTCAAAGAATCAACAAGATGCAAGAGAATCAAGATTTGGAACAAATAATGCATCCAAAGGCATGCCACAATCTAAACCCCATACTGCATTTAGCCAAAAATTTGTATCACGGCAAAATCAGGCAAATGATATAAAATGTAAGCGCTGTGCAAGGTTAGGTTGTACATTCAAAGAGAACTGTCCTGCATTCAATGCTATTTGCAGTTTCTGTAAGAAGAAAGGACATTTCTTGGCTGCATGTTTCGAAAGAAATAAACAATGGAAGGAACCTGCAGTCAATTTATCTAGTATTTATAAAGGAAATTGTGAAATGAGAAACAGTAATTTGGATACCAAAGGTAATGGTTATGGAGAATGCAATTCTCAACTTAGCTTATTCTCTGTACAAGAAGATAGTTCATATACTTTTTTAACTACAAACACTCAACAAATGTACAATAAAAGAGCAAACGAATCTATTTCTAACTTGCAACACGCATCTGATCAGATTTCATTGCGAAATGAACGTTTACCTTTGTACATTAATATTATAATACAAGACCAATCGTTAGAAGCTATTCTCGATTCTGGTAGTTTTGCTAATTTCATTTCAAAAGATTTGTTAACTAATCTTATTGGCAACTTCACACTGAGTCCGTTATTAAATTCATATACGTCGATATCAGGTGAAAGATTGTGTTTATTAGGCCAATTAAACTTAAAACTTTACTATCATGGCAAAATGTACATGATGCCTTTTGTTGTTGGCGATAATATCAATACAAATATATTAATTGGTAGAGTTGGAATGAACATATTATTTGGTGATTGGCTCAGCAAACTTCTAAATGAGTTTCCTGAAACTGATTATGTTCAAAAGGAAGATTCTACACATGCATGCTTAGGTCTAGAATCAAAAGATTCGCTACCAGATGCTTGTTCGAAAAATCAGCGTTCAAGCATAATGGATACTCCAAAGGTACATCAGCAAAGGATTGATGATATAGGTGAATGTTCACGAACATCAAATGTGCAAGGGCAAATTAGCAAAGTCATGATTCTGAACAAACATAAAGCCGACGTACATAATTCAAGTAATGTAAAAGAAATGAACATTGAAGACTGTCGTTCACAATTACTGACATCTTTTGCAGAATTGTTTAATGAGGATATTAGTACACCCATTAAAGATTTCAAGGTATCAATACCTTTACAGAAGAATGCTAGGCCTGTGTTCAGGAAAGCGTACAGAATAGCATATTCATTACGAGATCAAATAAAGGAAGAAATAGATAATATGTGTAAGCAGAATATTATAGCTCCTATAGAACATTCAGAATGGGCTAGTCCTATTGTGCCAGTTAAGAAATCAAATAATTCTATACGTATCTGTGTAGATTACTCGAAGACGGTCAATTTTCAAACCGATGGTTTAGTGTATCCTCTACCAGACTTTCCTGATATTTTACAAAAAGTTAAAATAGGAAAGTACTACACCAGGCTTGATTTACGTTCAGCATTTTTACAAGTTAGTTTGCATCCAGACTCACAAAACATATTGTGTTTAAATTATGATTCTCACTTGTACAGAATGCAACGTTTACCATTTGGTACAAATGTTTCGTCTCAACTTTTCCAACAGGTAATTGATTCAATTTTAACAGGATTGGAAAGAGTTGCAGCATTTATTGATGATGTTATCATTTCCGGAGATAGTCTACAAGAATGTTTCCTAAGAACAAAATAAGTTCTGGAACGCTTTAAAGATTATAATGTTAAGGTCAATTTAAGTAAATCTGAATTCCTAGTGCAAGAAGTGATTTACTTAGGAAGACGTTTTACGGCAAATGGAATCACATCAACTGAAAAGCATGTGCGTGCTATTTTAGAAAGTCCAGAGCCAAAGGATAAGGTTCAACTACAAAGTTTTTTAGGGATGGTTGCATTTCAAAGTCGTTTTCTACACAACTTATCATCTACAATACCACACCTATATCGACTTCTGAGGAAAGGCGAAAAATGGTTGTGGTCTAATCAATGTGTGTCGGAATTTAAGGCTGTTAAAGATAAGATTGTTCAGACACCTGCTATAATTCCTTTCGATCCTTCAAAAGAAATAATCCTAGAAACGGATAGTTCTTGCTACGGTGTTGGAGGACGATTAGGGCACAAGATAAATGGCAAACATCGAACAGTGGCGTGTTTTTCAGCTACACTTTCACCTGCTCAGAAGAATTACTGTCGGGGAGAAAGAGAGGCATTAGTAGTTGTATTTGTGGTATTATAAACCCAAGAAAGGATGAACCCCCCTCAAGCAGATTTGGCTACACTTAAAACAGGCTCAACATGCCCATATGAGCTTTTTGTTCTAGTGTAGAACCTTGCCTAATCCAAGATTTTTGTAAAAAAGCCCTCATGGATTCCATGAGAAAGGAAGAGCCCCCTCAGATTGATGAGGGTACATTTATAAAAGGCACTTCTGTGAGATTGTTGTCCATAAATTTGTTAAAAATATGGCCCTCTTGATATTTTTTTTGGCCACACTTAAAACTAGGCCAAGATACACCCATATACACACCCACACCCACACACACACATATTTACTTCCAGTTTAAGTTTAATTAGACCCCAGCCTCAACTTGCATATCTAATATTAAAACAATGTAATATGCAGAGACCCTCTAGAATTGCTCTGTGACCCTCTCATTTCTTACATCATAAACATATGATTTTTCACCTATGAGAATAACACTACATATGGTGTCATCAGGTAATGCCTCATGGAATTCACAGATAATTTTAATATTTGTCCTGTCATTCACCACAACTTGTTTCCTTTTTGAAGCATTGATTACAAACATGGGTCTCTGTGCTTTGAATTCATCTGGTGTGTAATACATATCAGTATTGCCTGTAGTGACTCTCTTGAAAGCCGAAAATGCCTCATATAATTTAAGGAAATCATCCTTGGACATGTCTAAATTGTAATTTTCTCTAGGAAATACCTCATTTCTGCCATTTTTAAGATATATGTTCTTGATGTTGCAGTTATCAAATTTACTTGAATTTTTTTCCTGATTGTTGTATCTCCCAGTCTGAAACAATACTACTACAAAATCAGGCATGTCATATTGTATGCTGGAGAATGAATTTGTGGCATCAAACTCATAATATGTACCAGATGCGGGCTTCTGTACACATTGATATGTATAAAATTGCAGAGGAATTTGTGGATTTTTTATTATATCAGCTTTGTATTTAAGAGCATAACTGACCTCATACTCAACAACAGGGATTCTTAACTCCATAGTCTGAATAATGCATTTGCCTGCATCTGGTAGGGTATTGGGCAGAGCTTCCCCTGTAGAGTTTAATGTACTATACCTCATCAAAGTATTGTTATCATTTGCAGCTCTTCTAAATGTGATTCTTAACCCACCCTTCCACATAATTTCTTTGAAATCTGAGAAGAATCCTGGCAATAGGCGCATCGGGAACAGCACTGTGTGGTTCTTAGATAATATCTTATCACCAGCCTCAAATCCCCCGATTTTGTAGTATGAAGCCTCGGTTTTGGATAATTTTAATGTGGCCAAAGCTGTGGAGGTAATTCCGGGATAATCCACTCTGTTTATAACAACGCCATGCTTTCTGATCTCAATTTCAGAGAATAGATGTGGCACAAAATTGTCTACAAGTCTTATATTTGAATTTGCCGGATAATCTGTTCCATCGAGCTTTACAACATCAAATTTGATGTATAGATCTGCTCTGTGAGGGTGTATAAATCCATCCCCTACATCAAGATCAACCTCAATCTCTGTGTTGGGTTGATTTAAATTTGCAAATGTCCTCCTGTTTGGGGGGAATGATTGTAGCTCATAACTCTCAATATTTTCCATTTTCTTCTTGTATGTATTTTTATTTAAATATTAATCTCTATGATTGCAGTTGTTGTGGCTCCAGCAAAATCAACTAATTCTTCTTTCTCATTAGTGACCATCAATTCAATATTATCTATTCTATTATGACACACAGGAAAATATAATGTTGGGGATGGATTGTAGATAATAGGCTCCATGAATTCAGAATTAGGTTTGAATGTTGCAATGATGCCTGTTTGTTTGTGAGTGCCTATGCCATTTGATTTGGTGATCATACCCTCTGCTACATTACAGTGAATATTCAGAGTTTCTATGGCTAAGAATTTAGGTATATTCATAGCAGTGTGTTTGATGCCTGGTTCAAGTTTTGTGTTGTTCTCAAAGCCTAACAGCTCTACAATAGTACCCAGATCCACTGTTTCTGTAGCAGATACAATTTCTACTCTGTGAGTGACAGAATTTTGACTTAACACTATACCTCTGGGTAATTGAGCATTTAGAGTGGATAGATTATACTGCCCTGGAGTGATGACAATTTTTTCATCCCCAACTGCAATTGTGTTGTTGTGGTGTGTAATATTGGGGATTAGGTACATGCCATAAAATGCCCTGAGAGCTATTGTTTTGGGATATACAATGTCATCATGTAATTTGAGTTTCAATATTGAATTTTGGCTGGTGAGATGGAATACCCCCATGATGTTTCAGATACCACAAGGCCTTTTGAAAATCTTCAATTGATGGTTTATTTATTTGAGACATGTATCTAAGAACAGATAAACACAAATGTCCGCAATTAACATCTCTGAAGTTTTGAACACGGGTATTATTGTAATAAAGATTAGCTGAATTTAGATATTTTATTAAATTTTCAGGTGGAACACCCCCAAATGAATCAAACACAAATGCCTCATCTTTTAAATATTTAAGATAACAGATCCAGTGAGTGCCCTGATTTTTGTACTCATCCAAATTAACAATGCCACACTCTTTGTTGAGTGGTTGTTCTGGCAAAGAATCAGACATGTACACACCTCTGAAATGTTTGATGCCCAGTGTCTTGATTAAAGCTTCAATATCTTGGTTTGTAAGTGCTTCTTGTTTTTTTTAAACTTATTCATGGCTCTTTTAACACCCTTGCCTTTTTTCTCCATGGCCAGGTTGTGGCGCCTCTGCTCATCTAATTCTGCCCTATTCTTCTTGGCATCTATTACTGTTTTTGCTATGGCAGCTGATCCCCCAGCCAAGCTCCCAACAGCCCCGAGAGCAGCTAAGATGGCAGGGATGGTAAATATAAATCCCCCCACATGTGATTTTTTTCTTGATTGCTGTAATTTTTTTAATTGGGGGGTACTAAGCAACAATTTCATACCATGCCCTTTTGCAATACAAGAATTTTTTTTCTTGCGCTGCTTTTTGGTTAAAAGACTGTCAATAGTTTTAAGAGATTTGAGACCTGCATAAGGTACTTGATACATAACACCCTTGGCCTTCATTGTAGGTTTATTATATACATATTCACAACCCCCACCCCAATTTTTGTTTGGTGCTCATAGCTATGGTGGTTCCCAATGCTGCTATTTTTTCACTTAAAGAAGCATCTTTGCTTACAAATCTACCAAATGCAGCCTCTTCTAATTTCTTGTCTGCAACATGTCTCTTGTCAAGATCAGAATGTGTGTTGTATGCAATATCATGGTCTCTACAAGCAGCATCTAAAGGATTAACACCAGGATCCCCTCTGTTTAATCTATGATCCAGTTTTGTGCCTGGACCACAATATTGATAGCCTGGAATGTGTAGTTCAAATGGCAGCTTGTTTATAATGTCATTAACAAGGCCCCGACCCTCAGAAATATTCCAAAATTTAGGTGGTAAAGTATTAATAATTTTTATGAGATATCCTATCCCCTTAGTGTCATTCACTATAAAATTAGACAATTTGGTGCTTATCATGTCCATAATTCCAACCTTTTCATTGTAAAAATTGTGGTTCCCAGCATTTTCCTCCCCAGCTATCACCAATAACCTATCTACAAGTTTCCTGACATCATCAACCCACACAAATTCTTTGGGCAGGGTGTTGTATTGTTTGATTCCACTGCCAGTCTTGATTTGAGACCATATGGGCTTGATTAAATTGTTGTATTTTGCCCCACTGCTAGACTTGACTCTTTTTTGTGTGGGATCATTGTTCTGGTATAGAGCATCTGATTTTATTAATATTTCTTTGTAATCCTCATAATCCTGATCTGTATAGCTGCCAGGTCTTTTCCTAGTCATCAGTTCCCATAATCCAGGTGTGCCGGTGTACTTAACAAAAGCACCTTTTTCTCCAAGTCGAGATTCTGAATATACAATTATATCATCTCCCATAAATGTTACTCTGAAATTGCCAATTCTATGTATGATGCTGCCATCAAGCTCTGTGTCAGCATATAAGCCAAACACCTCATCTTTATTGTCTTTAGGTGTGGTTAAATATTTTTGAGCAAGAAGACCCAATTCAATAGGATCCTGACTAGCCTCAATTCTTCTAGGAGCAATAGGACTAGGTGTATGAATACTTGAAAGTGGGGTGAATGGATAATCTAATATGTTCCTAGCAGCTACAGGTACAAGCTCTGTGAGCAAATTTTGATTTTGCTCTGTAACAGTTTTGATATTCTTACCTAAATTATTAATAGCATCAATTACAGGCTGTTCTGTTTGTTTGTGTTTTTCATAAATTCCACGGTTCTCTGATTTCCATCCCTTAAATCTTTTTACAAGATAATCTCTTAACTTAAGATCATCAATGATTGGCCTTTTCATGTTTATTTATATACGTCTCTACGTCTAGAAAATTGTTAATTTTATTTCTGTATTTGCCACTATTGGGTGTTCTTGTCATATCAATTGTGACAAACCCATAACTGTTCTGGTTCCAGCACTTGCTGCAAATCTTGGAAAAATCATTGTAGCTCAAGTCCCCACCTACATATTCATCATGTATGTGTTTGAGGTTGGTATGGTCTTGATGAAACACACATATAAAATTGCTATTGTCTCGGATCAGCTGCTTGGGTATTTTTGAAAAAGTCTGTGCCAGGTAGAAGCAATCAATGTTTTTGTGCCGGCCCTGTGTAAAGAAATTTCTAACCTTGTTTTGATTATCCAATATAATGTCATCAAACACAACAACAGAATTATCGAGACAGTCATGAAGTGGCTTAACATCTGGTTCAAAAGTGGCAATATCCAATCCATCATATAGCTTCATCAGCTGCTGATATTTTAATTGTTCCAAGCTCTTAGAGAAGATATACAAGTGCCTGTTTTTCCAGTCTAACCAGTTGGGTGCCAATAAAAAATTATCAACTAATAGTGTAGTTTTACCACAAGCAGATGGCCCAACAATAAGACACCTAATATTATCAGGTAACAGCACTCCATTTATCTTATTCTGTTGTTCAGGTTCTGGGAGCCTTTTTATAACATCCCAGGTGCTCATATTATTATTTTGTTTGCATCGATCCAGCTGTGTTCTGGGAGTCCTAGCCATTTGACAAGTAACTTGTTGCCTTTTCTTCGAATAATTTTTTCTATGAGATATGTGTCAGGCTGTTTAGTTTTGCTGAGCTCTTGTTCATAGAACCTGCCTTTGAGAATTTCTCCTCGGTGATCTTTTATTATATATGTGTTAAGGGTCCCGGGTTTAACTTGAACCACTGTAAATAATTCAGTGCTCCAGTTTCTTGTAAAGCCTCTCTTGAATAAGTGCTTATATTTGCTTATTCTTACTTGATCACCAATCTTGTATTTGGCCTTTCTTGTTGTTGGCTGGTATCTAGGATAATAAACAGTGCTGATCAATTTTTGCTCATCAGATGAAGTTACTTCAGAGGGTTTCATGTTGATTGTGGAATGGACAGAATTGTTATATTTATGTAGAAGTTCTGGAAGAATATTAATCCATTTATAATTACCCTGCAGTGTAAATTGTTTATACATAAGATTTTTTAAGGTTCTGTTGAATCTCTCTACAATTGAGGCCTTGAGGTCACTGTAACTCGAATAATGTTTTATTGCCTGGCTTTTAATAAATTGTTGAAACACTGAATTATAAAATTTTTTGCCATTATCTGTTTGCAAATAGCGCGGGGATCTTCCACTCTGATTGATGATTGTCCTGAGGGCTTCTGTAACACATTTTCCAGTCTTGGATTTGAGTGGCACAGCCCAGGCAAATTTTGAAAATGTGTCTATAACAGTGAGTAGATACTTGTAGCCCTTGTTGATTTTGTCTAAGTTTTTCAACTGTCCACTTGCCATTTCAATCAAGTCCCCCTGCCATAAATCATCTATGCCCTTTGTGACTACTGGGAGTCTCTTAAAATTATGTCTAGCCTGTCTGTGTAATTCATCAACAATAATTTGTCTAGACATAATATGTAAACAAGAATATTGCAACTATGGGGTGTTCAGCAGCTGAGACTGCAGGATTTTCTAAATATAATTTGTCCCCTATTTGTATTTTAAATTCCAAAGAGCCATCATCTTCAGTATAGGCTGTTTCCAATGTATTGGGATCTGTAAAATCCTCTAATTCTACACTGGTGATTTTCACTTTGTTCTCAGCATTTGTTATTGATAAGGTGGGGTAGTGATTTGCCTGTGGCTGTAGCCAATATTTGATCTTGATTGGTCTCAATGTGCCCCCAACAAAAAATTGGTAATAAAATTGTGCAGGGGACAGCATATATATTTTGCCACCTGGTGTAAATGGTGAATCATATTCTTTGTTGGGGATGCTGTACAATTCAAGAATTACTGTATGTTTAGGATTTTCAATTATGCCTGTTATTTCCTTTTCTGCTGTAAGCAATCTGCTTGTTACAGATTCAAGGTGCTCATTGATAGTTCTAACAACATCATCATGGCCCGGCTTGATTTTTATGTCCACAGCAAGTCTCTTGTATTGTTGCACAATTTATTGAAGCTGGGTGGCAAAAACAGACAGAGCATTTGCTTGATTGGATTCCATGGTTCCTAGCTGCTGCTTGATATTAGCTACAATTTGTTGCAAATTTTCAACAATTGCCAATTTTGAATTTTGAGCTGTAAGATCATGGACCTGTCTTCTGATATAGGGCATGCAATTCATTAATATGTTGATTGGTTGGTAGAGTGGCCACTGCCTGAGTGAGATGTTTGATCTCTGCCTGGATATTCTTGATATCTTCTGATTTCAATATCCTATTCACTGCTCTCTTAATATTTTTAAGTTCCTGTGATGTAGGCAAATTTGATACTGTATTTTGCAAAGATTCAAGTGCCAATTTTACAGTGTTTAATTCAGAAGCATCAGCCACATTTTGCATAGCATTTTGGAGCAGGGCTATATCTGCCTGAGAGGGTGTGGATTGTTGTAAAATTTCAAGTTTTGTTTGGATATCATCTATCAAGTGATGAAAATGAGACAGTTCAGATTCAGTGTTGAGGTTTTCAAGCTTTGTGATTTGTTGCTGGACACTGACAAGTGTATCTACAATCCCGGGCAATCTGGATTCTAGTACATTTGCCAAATCACTTTGCACTGCTGCTATTGTACCTTCAAGATGGGTTATGGAACTTTGAATTTTTCCAAAATCTTCATATGTTTCAAGTTGCAGCTTAATATTTGCAACACTCCGAGTTATTGCACTTAAAGCATCAGAAGATGGCAAATTGTTCATAAAATTTTCAAGTGTCTCAATTTTTTCTTTAACCTCGGCTATGGCATTGTTCAGAGGGTCCAGATTAGGTATTTGGAGTGACTGAATCTGTTCTTTTAGAGTGGAAATCACTAGATCAAAATCTTCTTGTGATTTTATGCTTTTGACAATTGTTCGGAGCTGTGCCTGGACATTATTTATCTGCTCTTCCAATTGCTGTTTCAATTGCTCAGAATTGGTGGCCTGGGTCTTAAATCTGGCTTGAAGAGCTGCTACAGCTTCTTCTAAACTTTGAAAATTATCCAATGTGGCCAAATCAGTATATTTCTGAAGCAGCAATTTGAGTTCAGAATCAATTTTAAGAAGAGGGTCCATGCATTGTGATTGCAAATTTGTAATTTCTAATTGAAGACTGGCATTGAGAGTGGTTTGTAAAGCTTGTAAATCACTTCTCAATTTCTTGACTCTGACATCAAGCATCAAAATCTCATCACTGTGATCTTCATGTCTTGTATGGCCAAAAATATCATTAGGCATTTTGTTTAGTAGTTATTTATTATAGAGTATCTGATTCTTAATTCTATAAAAAAGGGTATAAGCTTATCATAAGATCCGGGGACTTCAATATATAAGCAGTCACCAGCAGAAACAGTATAAACAGTGCCAGAAATCATGTTTGAGTGCTTAATTCTATAAATATTTTTCCCTACTGAAATTTTAACATCACCCTCAGGGGTTGTAATAAATTGCAATTGCCCACCTACAGGTAATTGGTAATGATTTAAATTATTGTTAAATATGTACAATGTTTTGCCTGTCTCATCATCAACATCTGTAAATATGCTGTTCAGATGAATAATTAACAAGCCACTCAGTTTAGACTGCACATCAGGAGAGGGTTGTGGTGTTGGCAGTTCCATAATACCTTGTTTTTTGAACCCAAATAAGTTCATAGGCATGTTTATTTATTTCAAATCATGCTCTGTAATTGGGCATTGATTCCCATTTTTCAAATCACAATGACCCCATGGTAAAGTATGAATGCCACATGATAAAATGCATCTCTTATCATCATGTGGGTCCAGAGCCACTTTTCTTACAACATTTGAAGTCAATAAGTGATCCACACTCTGGATTCTGGATTCTGATGTTTTGATTAAATTCTGGGATTTGAGGCAATTTTTATAATCTTCAAATTGGAGCTCTTTTTCAACAGTTACTCTGCCAATGCCCTTGGCTTTTTTGACAACAGCACTACATGTTTTAAAACTGTACATCTTGGCACTTAACCCAGCAAATTCCACAATAACATCACCAAGTGTCTCATCTTTTAACTTGCCAGGCACTTTTTTGTTGTGGGGTTGAATCCTTGTATGTTCACTGGTATCAAAATATTCAAGCAATGCAGGCTGTGACATATCTTTATAAACATCTTCTGTTTGAATATCAAGAATAAAACTATCCGTGTCCATGTACATCAATTTTACACGATCCTTATAAAAAGGTTTCAGCACATCATAATACAATTTTTAACATATGCATTTTGGACAAATCCAATATTGCAGCCCCTACATAAATAGGTTTATCAAACTTAAACTTTGTTTTTTTCATGTTGAAAAGTGCCATATTTTCATCATAAATTCTTCTATAATTGAAATTAGGCTTTGCAACCAATTTTTTGCTCAGGCTGGGGTCAGTAATTATTTTAACATCGGTATGTTTTCTGACATTTTCAATTGTTTTGCCATATACAGAATTGACCATCAATTTAAACAAGGTCTTATCAAATTGGCTCTTTGCAGATGTTCGAAGCTCCGTATTTGTATTAATATATGGTTTCAACCATTCTGAGTGCCTGAACCTCAAAACTTTTCCAAGTTTGGTCACTTGAACACCATGTTTCATCAGGAACTGGAGGTTTTTGTAATATATGACATAGCCTTGTTTTGACTCCAGTGTCATCATGAGCTTCTTCTGTTTAGAGCCAGGTGAGCACTGAACCTCAGGAATTGGGGGCAGATCAGAAAATTTGTTGTGTAAATCATCAGGAATTGTCAGATCAACCTCTAAGAATAGGCCATATTCACTGTCATCAAAGTCCTTAAGATCTTCAATATTGAAATCTTCAACCCATTCAAGCCCTGCATATGGCAGTTTTTGCATCATAGCGTGACCATAGAGGCTGTTTGCATCTACATACACTATATAATTTGATGGCCGTGCTGGATCATAATCAGGCATATATTTGTTATTTGCTCTGGCATATCTCTGAGAACATTGCACCATCCCTCCTCTTATACATTGCTCCATAAACAGATACATATCTTGATCTTGGATCAGATCCAATTGCTTTTTGGTGTTTAAAAACATTGCATCCCATGCTAGGCCTGGGGCACTGTAAAAATACACTGGGTCCAGTTTATAATTTTGCATACAAGATTTTCTGAATGTCTGCACTATATCAGCTAAGATGGTCACATCAAGTTTCAAATATGCCATGTGATAATCACCAAATGTCTTGCATTTTAAATTGTTCCACACCAATTGGGCATGGTGATAATCCTCATCAGTGATTCCAGAACCTCTGATTTTGCTGTAAAACTCATGTTGTGGAGGCAGGGAACACTCATCAAATTTAGAAAAATCTGTAACATAATCATAAGGATATACACCCTTCCGCCTAATTAATTTCAGGTCCTGATTTGGAAACAATGCACGTGTGATTTTGAATTGATCATCAGATAATTGAGTGGCCAGTGTGGCCAGGCTAGCAGATAAAATTCTGTAAGAATCAAGAAATCTTATGTGAATAGGAACACCATTAACTTTAATTATTTTGCTAATAGCAATATATTTCTCATCATTTTCAGCTAAAATATTTAAATTCTGCTTGTCAAACCCCTCGTACCTGATCAGATGATGGAAATCATAATTGGATGCTCCATGGCAAAATATGGGGATAAATTTTGGTCTCCGGATCTTAATATTACAGCTATTACACAGGGCCATTTTGAATTTACCATCTGTATGAGAATGGTGTTTCACCTTGATATTTGTATCTGAAAATTCAGAATCACATACCGGGCATTTTTCTGCATTGTTGAAATCTTCAATCTGTTTCTCTGTTAAAGGCAACATGGGTTTTGATTTTAATAAGATATTAGATGCTATGTCACGGCACTCATTTTCTATTTTATGTGCAAATATTTTGATGGCATCTGGCCCCATGTATGAATATTCTTTACTAACAACACCATCCTGTACAACCACATAACAAAAGCTGGAAGGTTCATGTAGCTGGTATGGTGTAATTGAAGATTCTTCAGGATCTGGATTGCAGGATGCAAGAGATTTGAGGATTGATTCAAAATCACAGACAATATATGCTGGGTGTTCCAACAAGGCTTCAAACTTTTTGAATTTTGCTTTTTCACTTGGATTAGGCATCACCATATGAACAGGTTTATGATTGCCACAGTATTTCAGATGCTCAATTAACTTGTTTTTAGCAATTTCTGCACTCTCTTCAGGAACCCTATTTACCATTTTCCTGCCATCAAATACACTTAAACATCTTCTGCACAACTTGAATATTGTATTGGATTTGTCTAGTTGTGTTCTCACTAAAGCTTCAAGACTGTGTATCAGAGTGTAATGATATTTGCCATCCCCTTCAATTAAGAGCAAATTAATAGGAACATCAGAATCATCATCAAATGCACTGATTCTGAGAGGTTCTATCAAGCAATTGCCACGGCCAGTAGAACAAATATATACATTAATAGATAATTGTTTGCCATTAATATCCCGGGCCTTTTTTTCAAATTTATCAATATTCTGAACAGACATTGGATATTCCAAACCCTCCATTGCATCGTCAAAAAAATGTTCATGTTGTTTATAACAACTTATTCTCTCAGGATGCCTTGAAACTAGAAACAAAGCAGCTAATATACACCACAAAAAGCATTTCTGGTCGGTATTTTCTATATTAACCACGGCTCTTCTGTTTTTAATATTATCAGGTAATGGCAGATATGTAGATCCTTGTAATGGAGTGAATTCAGAAAAATTAACATATAACCTGTGTGGAGAGCCGCATAGGCTCCATCCAGACTCTTTTCCAGCAAATTCAGAGTGTTTGATATTCAATTGATCCATCAAACTGCTTATTATTCTGTCCGAATTTGCATTTGAATATACAGGTACAGTTTCTGTTATGTGGGGCTGTGTAAATTTTGTGCCATTTGGTTTCTTATATTGAGTATACAATTTGAGGGACAGCTTATAAGAGCCATTTTGTGCATTTAGAATTGCCTGCACATCAGGATTTACACTGTTCAAAAAATTCTTAATACCACATCTTGGCTCTGATACAAACCGATAATCCCTAAGTTGGGCATTAAAACTGCTATGGATGGGTTCATAGCGTGGCTGCTTTGCTGCTCTGGCATTAAGAGGTGCTTCATGCTTCCTTTTCAGACCAGATGTAGATGGTTGTGGGGGCAATGTTGATGACTGTGCGGAACAAGTATTTTTATGTGTATATGTGAAGTATTGCATGTTATATTTTCTATTGCATTTGGGGCATATTTTTGTGGGAGTTCTGTATTTGTCTGGGTCACAAATCTTTTGGTGTCTGGCCCAATTGGGGCTGGATATATTCTTATTGCATTGATTACAATATTTTTGATTCGGCATTTTTCTTGTTGTTTATTATATACAATTTCCTGGGATTCAATTCAAAACTTTATACTGAATAAAAAATATCAGTTGGGTTCAGCACTGTGCTTTGTGTGTGTATATATATATATATGTATGTGTGTGTGTTAATATTTTTGGCTTTGGTATTTATATAAAATTTCCTGGGTTTTAAATCTAATCTCTATGCTTAATCAGTTGGGTTCAGTACAGACAAAAAAAACTGCATAGCTCTATGTCAATTAGTTCTTGAGATATTGTATTTAGGAACCACTTTGGCCCCCCTGCCAAAAATTGGCTTTTATTGTTTCAGTGTATATTGTTTCTATGATCAAAATTCTATGCTTAATCAGTTGGGTTCAGTACAGACAAAAAAACTGCATAGCTCTATGTCAATTAGTTCTTGAGATATTAATTATTTTGTATTTAGGAACCACTTTGGGCTTCCCCCCCCTGCCAAAAATTTGGCTTTTATTGTATTAGTGTATATTGTCTCTATGACCTTACTTGGGTTATTCCGCCAAATTATATGCTTCAAGTCTCCTATACTTTGGTGGAGCCTGTTCAGGTTCTATCCCCCACTTGTGGGTTCCATTGCCGATCCAGCAATGGTGAAGAATCTGCACTGTGCCCTGCCTTATATAGTTTTACAGAGCCAATAGAAACACTGCTTATTTAAACCAATCAGAAAACACCACATCATCACATTATGTCATAAGCATTTAATCAATTAATATTGCAGAACATGATGCAATAGAAGTGTGCCGGGAAGTAAATATGTATGGATGTGGGTAGGTGGGGATGTGGGTAGGGGTGGATGTGGGTGGGGGTGTGTGGGGGTGGGGGTGGGTGGGGGTGGGTGGGGGTGGGGGTGCATCTTGACTTAGTTTTAAGTGCTGTGTTCAAAATAAAAATATAATGGCTGGTAGCTATATCCAAGCCCTATTATAATTTTTGTTTCTCTATTCTGTCACTAATTTTGATCCTAGGATAATTATATTTATGGGGGTGATTCTGCATAGCTGGAGTATTTTCTCCTGTGCGTACCTCCCATTTTTCTGCTAGGTGTACACGCAATCCATACCGCAGCGCCATGCCCCGGAACTCTCCGGAACTAATCCATCAAACTGCAGGGGCTTCTAATAGAATCGCTCGAAATCAATAGAACAGCTCAAAGTATTGACCGGCCTCACTGCGCAGGAACTGCTCCAGCCCGCACGGTGCAGGAATTGCCCAAAGTATTGATCTTATGTCCCTGCTCTATCCCACAGCACCTCGGGAATTGGAGAAACTATAGCCCCAAACATTGATCCGAGGTGCTTGCAGCGATCCGATGCTCACAGCACCACGGGAATTGGAGGAACTAATGTATTGCCTGCAGTCTTGAGAATCAATATATTGATTCTCCCCAGTACTAGGGCATTGAGACTCTTCAGACTTGTGGCTCATATACAAACATCTGCTTGGCCCCCTGAACAACATACTCAAATTTTGGAAAAAATCGATAATTTTGTTTCTTTGATATCTTCGGAACCATATGTCCTACAGACATGGGGTTTGTTGCATTGGCCTGGGCATGAAGAGATGCAACTTTTTGATGTCTATAAATTTTTCAAAATATCTTGCTGTTCTCTAGATCTTGAATAACTTGCCCATTTTTCAAGATAGAAGCATGGGGGTTGCATATTTGAAATCTAGAGGCTGTTTAGAAGTTTTGTTAAAAAATCGATAATTTTTTTAAATTTGAGATTTTTCAAAAACTATCAGTGCTGGAGACTTGAAATTTTGTAGGCATATTCTAGGCATAATTCTCTATATTTTATGTCTCTATAATTTTCCTGTTATATGCAATATTTAAGCTGCAAATCTCTGATTTATGTCTGTTCTATAAATAGAATTTTTTGAAAAGTGCAATATTAACAAAGTTGTTAATATCTTCGGAACCATGAATCCTAGAGACATAAGGCTTGGTGATTTCTCATGAGCATTTCAAGATGCAACTTTTTGATCTCTATAATTTTTCAAAAATCTCTTGCCATTCTCTAGATCTTGAATAACTTGCCTATTTTTCTTGAATAACTTGCCTATATCATACAATATCAAGAGGGGCATATTTTTGACAGGATTATGGACAACAATCTCACAGAAATGCCTTTTATAAATGTACCCTCATCAATCTGAGGGGGCTCTTCCTTTCTCATGGAATCCATGAGGGCTTTTTTACAAAAATCTTGGATTAGGCAAGGTTCTACACTAGAACAAAAAGCTCATATAGGCATGTTGAGCCTGTTTTAAGTGTAGCCAAATCTGCTTGAGGGGGGTTCATCCTTTCTTGGGTTTATAATACCACAAATACAACTACTGGCATTAGCCATTGTTTCGTCTGTGAAACATTTTTACTTATATCTGGCAGGTCAAAAATTTACAATATACACTGATTCAACGACTGCGAAATCATTGCTTGATTCGAATACACCAGTGCCAATGCAACACAATGCACGTTGGCAGAGATGGAAAATATTCATGGCATCTCTGAATTACGAAATAGTGTATTCTAAGAAGGTTCCAATAGCAGACGCTTTGTCAAGATTACCACTACCTGAAGAATTGCAATCAGATTTGGTTTTAACAGCGTATGCAGATCTAGAACAAAAGTTACAACCATTACGCATATCTGAGATCAAGGAGCATACAAAAAGCGATAGTTTGTTGTCTAAAATAACAATTTACGTTAAGAATGGTTGGCCAAGAGGAATTGATCCACAAATCAATGAGGAAGCAGTAGCTTTATGGAAGAAACGTCTGGAACTGTCAACAGAAGATGGATTGTTGATGTGGGGAAATAGAATTGTATTGCCAGAGACACTGCGATGCAAGTTTCTGACTCAAATTCATGGCCTTCACAGTGGCGTAGTGAGATTAAAACAGATTTGCAGAGATTTAGTTTGGTGGCCTAAAATGACTTCTGACATTGAAAGTTTTGTTGTAAAATGTGATGCTTGTCAGACGAATGCAAGAGCTCCAGCAAAAGGACAATTTATATCATGGACACCGACATCACAACCTATGGAACGTGTACATGATATAAATTGTCCTTTTGCTGGAGCTCTTGCATTCGTCTGACAAGCATCACATTTTACAACAAAACTTTCAATGTCAGAAGTCATTTTAGGCCACCAAACTAAATCTCTGCAAATCTGTTTTAATCTCACTACGCCACTGTGAAGGCCATGAATTTGAGTCAGAAACTTGCATCGCAGTGTCTCTGGCAATACAATTCTATTTCCAAAGGGGTTGTTAGAAAATTAAATACTGAAGTAGAATCACTACTGCGTACAGTAATACACTGGCATAACAACACTCCATTGCCATCAACTGGAACATCTCCAAGTTCATTAATGTTTTCTTACAACACTGCAAGTAATATAATCATTAAAAATGACACTCAAAATGTTCATTATGAATGTGAGAAATTTTCAATTGGAAGTAACGTATATTATTACTGCCCTGAAAGAAAGATATATCGGAAAGGAGAGATTATTGGAAGATGCAGTTTTGCTGTGTATAAAGTAAGAGATATAGAAAGTGGCAGATACAGAAATGTACACTATTCATTTTTAAAGATTCTTCATGAAACAGGAGGAGATTCAAATCAGTCAGAAATACCCAAGGAATATGACGATAGTGCATATCATGCATATTTATATCCTCCGATTAAAAATGAAATGCATCGGCAGGAACTAAGCGACAGTGAAGAACACAATGCTCACAGTTCGTCTCCGAAGCAAGAAAGTAGATCATATTCGAAGGAAGCGAGCAGACTTGGTCCAGGAACAAGTTTGTCGTCGAAGGGAGGAAGTGATTTTGTAAGAAGGAAATCTGAAAGAGTAAAAAGGCCAAGAGTGTTTTACCCCTCATAAGCTTGTTTTCTCTAGAAGGGGAGAAGATTGATATATATTATAAAATACATTATTGTATGTGGTGAACTAGCAGTTATGGCCAATGTACATAGTCTGTGCATAGCAACGATTATGCATCTTGTTTATGTGTCTTATGGATGATTTAAGTTTTAATTATGTAATCCACCTTGTTACAAGTTTGAATATATTTATTACGAAGTTCCATGTTGTTATGCAGAGAGAGACTAATCGGGACTGAACCTACAGTTCACAATGGGTTCCACCTGAAATCGAATCCAGAACGGCGTGATCACTACAACATAAATCTCACAATAAAGCAATTTTGATTCAGGCAAAATCAATGGAGACTTTTGTAGCTCGAATTTGTTTCAAAATCACGTTATGCACAGAAAGGCTAATCGAGACTGGAACAAAGAGTTTATAGTTGAATCTGAATCACTGTACAATGTTTCTCGATCGGGGATCGAACCAGCCACCCCTAGAATACAAGATGGCGACGTTACCACTAATTACTGTCGGACGATTTTTTATTTAATATTTTATTTATCGTCGCATTTCTGCCACTTTTAGCTAATCATAAGATGATGATGATATGATGAAGGGACACTCACAAACCCCACCGCTCTCAGGCCGGAATTCGAACCCGGCCTCCTGGCGTCGTAGCGCGCTGTGCTAACCATTACTGCCGTACGAGACGGTACCATTGCACAGAACATTTCAGACTCATCTCTACATGTCTCGTCCCGATTTTCAAACATTGGTCTATACCACGGCCTTAGAACCATCCGCATCTCGGCGCGTACCCTCAAGGGTACGCACACCTCGCAGAGAGAATCACTACCTCGGATAAACTGCCGAAAAATTGTATCCGAGGGGCCAAATTAGAGTGAGATAAACTTGGATACCGTCACTGCACGCTTCGCAGGGTTAAATAATAACATAAGTTTTGAAAAGTTGTTTACAGCGCCCGGTGGTCAGGAAAGAGGAACCTTTTCGGCACGCCTCGCTGAATTTCCGGGACTCCTGGCAACATAATACCATCGCGAAGGAGACATGTTAGTCTAAGTTAGTCCCTGGCCTACGCTGCCCCAGTAATCTCCGCAAACTTCCTTTAACGACCAAGTCTCCTCCTTCCCGTTTCCTTAAGCTTTCAGTTCTCATGCATGCTAACCGCATCGGCTCTACGAGGCGAAGTTGCACCCCGCATAACTTTACGATGTTCACTTGTTCGTTCTGTCCTTACTCTACGTAGAAGTAATTTGTCAATGCAAAGTTGCCTGACAATCTGTCACATTTGATCTTATAATAATATTCTTCAGACGAAACGGCCCCGGGTTACCGCGCGGGAATTTCAATCTAATCCTCTTCATCATCCAGGAATAAGACATCTCATTGACCTTATTCCTGGATGCTCTACCATCTAACCCAATAAATAAAATATTACAGCGATGACTGTACATAAAAAGTACAAAAACACAACATTAATAAAATAACAAAGGAAACTTATATCAATATCAAAAGAAACATTTGCTTCTGGCTATCAATCAGTGAATCACATACAGGGTGGCCATAAAATCGGGAACCAATAGCGTTTTCTGATAAAATGTTTTCTAGGCGCAGGATTGGATTAGGGGCATGTAGAATAGCCAGCCAGCACAGTCAGCTGACCTCAACCCGATGGACTTTGTTCTACGGTAAATTTTGAAATATAATATGTATGCTGTGAAAATCTGGGATTTGGATCACCTCCGGAAAAGGTAATTGCTGCTCTGAATCATAACATTTCAAAGAGCATTCAAAGAAACATACTGAAACGTTTGAGAAGGAAGTTTGTAGCGAGTGGTGGCGGACATGCGGAGCACTTCATGCAGTCTAGAAATTTGTCGTTCATCAGTTCTCGGACTGTTCCGAGACTTTATTAGACACCCTGTATTATGTTTCGAAATCGTTTACATTTCTGTAATCTTGCTTTGCCTGGAATTTTTACGTGCCGTACAACAGAACGATGATTGGCAAGCAGATGATTTGCAGTGAGTATATTAACCAGCACAACTTCTGGCACAATTGACCAAGGTAACCCCTCCCTTCCGGCATCTAACAACAGTATCGCGCGAGGACTTCTCCACAGCAACCGACTGATTCATCCCCCCCCCCTCCCGCCTTCTCCCTCTCAGTGAGAAAGATGTAACTTCATATGTTTCTTCTTGAAATGTGAGGACCTTCGTTAGGCTTGAAATCTTCCATCCCTAGGTGCCGTGGTGGTACAGCCGGTATAGCGTCTGACTACCAGATCATCTAAGAGGGTTACTTCAGGTTGATATCTTTCTACAATGTTCCTGTGTAAACCAGCTCTAGGGTTCACCAAGCCTCTGGCCAATGGAAGCCTGAGACCAACCCTGTGGATAATGGCATCATACCACCTCCACCATACGGAGAATGTATGAGAACCTATCATCATGGGAACATCAATGCGCAGATGATAGCTTTCCTGTTTAACTTTCTATTCCGGTTTTGTCTCCACCTAGCTGAATATATAAAATACAGATTTATAGAGAAAATAAAGGGGAATTCTGTTGAAATATCTTGCACATAACGCCGGATGCCTTAAGTAAGTAAAGTAATCGAATTTTGTATTTTCGGTTGGGCGTTATTCCACCTCTCTCGATTAATCACAACGACGAGTGTGGATTGTAAATTGATGGAAACACGAATATAATGCCTTTAGTAGGGTAGTGTCCCCTTTCCGAAAGCGACAACTGCTGTTTTCGTATTCTTTATAATGTCCTCAAAGTAAAAAAATTGCGACTGACACATTTCCATGAGGGACCAGCAATCCAAGTTGATGAAAAATGTTGCGGCTTAATATTTTAAAATTTGTCAGATCGCCCATGCATTTACATTTTGTATGGACATATATATGGATATATGCATTTTGGGGTCGCAGAATGCAATAAAACACCAGAAACAGTGCTAAATAGCTACAGGACGTGATATTCAGAACATATTCGCCAAACAACTGCCAGAGAATTCAACAGAAGCAAGCAATGTGCTTACAAATTGTTGTATTTCAAGAATATCATAAAGGTTTACGTATCTTAAAATGCTTTTAAAGGTTAACCATAGATATCCCAACCCTCAACGAAGGTCCTTAAATCTCTCCTGAGGTGAACAGTGTAGTATGATCTTCTGTGAAAATATAGTACACTGTGGATATCCATTCTGGCAAGGCAACGAGACTCTGGCACCTGAATCAGCAGCCAGTATCGTCACCCGTAAGGTTTCTGTTCTAATTTTGTGTGAACTTGTGATGTCCCTTTTATCCATTTCTAATCACCATTCATCCTCATTCTTGCAGTTAGCCAGTGGTAAGAAGAAGAGCGAGGTAAGATTACAAAAGAGACAAGACAAATGCAAGTAAATGCTGTATGTAATACACCGTAAAGTACGATGTATATGTAACAGAAACGAGTTACCAAAGTTGGTGCATTATTTCGTATGACAATCTTGTGACCGTTTGCCGTCGTGGATTTCTCAAATGCTGGGCACGTACCTTCGAGATCTAAGACGAAGCGCTGCCGTGAACAGAAGAAAGAGACAGGTTCTCCAGGAAGGCGAGAATGATTAATTTGGAGCAGACAACTGGAATTTGGTTGAGCGCTTGTAATCAAAAGCGTTCTTTATGAGACTCATTTCTCATTACGCAATCCACGAGGAATATATAAAGGGCTGTTTCCTCCTGAGAGCGAGTACGATGCTTATTGCCTTACTGCTTAAAGGGGTACTTGTAGGAAACAATATCTTAACATGTTCAAGTTTAGCATTTCCGTATAAATTCCCATACCATATTAAGCTAAATATGTTGTGTGGGCGAGGTCCTGATGCCCCTTTAAGTTGCGGTATATTTTACGTTTTCTCCCTTTGAGATGCAATGCAATAAGATGCGAACATAGACTCGGTGTGTTCACGTTCTTCTTGTCAAAGAAAGTACGGAACTATTGGTAAAAAAACACGAACAAGGGACTCCACAGCATACACAAGATACACAAGTATGGGAGATCCTTCTTTGTCAGTTCCTAAATAAAAAACAATCCAAATTTTAAGAATTTGAAGTGTCTGCATTTCTCTTTTAACAACCACTACATTTATCTGTATAAACACATTTCTTGTGTTAAACAAACTTCTTTCATAGTTCAACATATCACGTTTTCACACTATTAATCAATACTCTTTACTTTTAACTTAAAACGTTATCGTAATTACCACATAATATTCTACCAAGATATAGAGATATAGAGATATAGAGTCAATATTCTCTTACGTCGTCACAACTAGGCTAAACTATGACAAGAAAATGACATCATTTATTTGGTTACAAATATTGCAAATAATAATAATAATTAAGAACTGGTTCAACGGAAAGAAATGCATCAACCGATAAAGAAGTTGGTCTGCACAAATTAGAAGTATTATCGCAAGCAGCTACCCTTATATCTTTACTCATAGCACAAGAATGGCGAAAACCTTCTTTGGTGGTTATCACGAATGTGTCTTTAAGGAAAATGCAGGCCCGTAGCAAGGCTAAGGAGGCTGAAGTCTAGGTCGCTAGTCAATTTTTTTCTAAAAAAAAAAGAAGACAATTCGGAACATCCGATGGAGAAATTTACACTTGGCAGAGATAAGGGAAGAAGGAAAACATACAAGGTGTAACTGACCCTTGTTCCCATTTAAGATTTTCAAGTAATGAACTAATACCTAGATACTTCCTTTGTGGGGTTACCACGTGTAAATAGATGTCATCATTCATCTCCCTATTATTATTAATCTTTTTCTTCTTTTACTTGACAGAGAGAGACATAACAAATATGCAGGCAGTGGAGATGAAATTTTTAAGTAGTATATAGGGGAAGAGTAGAAGGAATAGAATAAGGAATGAGGAGATACGGCAGACAGTGGTGGTAGTGAAGCTTCAGGACAGCACTAGATGGTTTGGACACATGAAGAGGATGGGGGCAGATAGACTGTCAGTAAGAGCTCACAATGCACAAGGAGTGGGAGTAAGGCCATAGGGAAGACCAGGATGTCGGTGGAAAGAGCACATAGCGGAGCGTGTTAGGAGAAGAGGACAAGATTGGAACACCGTGGAAAGATAGGAATGATGGAAGACCAGAAGAAAATGGAGAGGTTTGACTTCTATGCTGACCCAGCCAGAAGCAGGAAACGGTGAAGAATGATGATGACTTGTAGGTTAATATTCTGGTACACACTGCTGGAATTTTCTGTTTCTCCAAGTAGTAGTAATAGTACGTTTAAAAATATGTTCTTCAGATACTAAGACAGTAGAGCACTATACCCGGTTCTGCATCCTCTTTTGGGGCTCGAATCATCATGTGGGGCTCAGTGTTGCCAACTCACCCCACGAAAATTTCACCAACTGATATTTTGAAGCCTTTCACGGTGTATGTTAACCTCACAAGCAGTGTTGCCAACTCGGGCGAGGCGTAGCCTTTTATGGTGTATGTTAACCTCACCAGCAGTGTTTCCAACTCGGCGTAGCCTTTCACGGTGTATAATTTTTTAGCTTTTTTTTTGTATGTGAGTGTACATGTGTTCGGGCGAGGCGTAGCCTTTTACGGTGTATGTTAACCCCACTAGCCTCAGCGTACATGAGAGTTCTGAATTTTTTTTTGAGGCTTGAATCATTATTTGAGGCTCGTCGTAGCCTTTTATGATGTATAATTTGAGGGCACAGAGTTGGCAACACTGTGGCCTATTACTGTAGTTTTTTATGAGGGGCCTATGTGCGCCCAGTGTTGCAAACTCTGTGGGCTCTTGTCGTAGTTTTTTATGATGTATATTTTGAGGACAGAGTTGGCAACACTGTGGGCCCTTACTGTAGCTTTTTATGAGGGGGGTCTATTGCCCTCTGTTTACATCTGGCAACACTGCCGTAGATTTTTTGACAGTGTTGTTAACCTACTGGGTTTTTCACTGTAAATTTTCATCAAAGAGCCTGAGGGGTCTATGTACTCTTTATGTCTGGCAACACTGTTGGGGGGCACAGAGTTGGCGACCTGTGGGTTCTTACTGTAGCTTTTTATGAGGGGGACCCATTGTCCCCTTTTTATATTTGGCAACTCTATTGGATGTTTTTTTTGAGGGTTGGGTTTTGCCAACCTATTCGAAGAAAATTCCACTATATGATCTTTCACTGGCTAAGCTAACCTACAAATAGGAATTGGCAACACTGACGAGGCTCGAATTATTATTTGACGCTCGAATCATTATTTGAGGCTCGAAAACAAATCGCTAAATATAAAATAAAATAACAATGCCTATGAACCTGTTTGGCTTCAGGAAGCAGGCTATGGAGGCATTCGCCCAAAGTGCACCGTCGCCACCTGCGAGCTTGGACCTGTTGCCCTCCCTATTATCTAAACTCAACGGTTTGTTGATTATACACTTGAATAGTATTCTGACCCAGTACGACGAGGATGTGGGCAAGACTTTCTACATATTCAACAACAACTTGAATTATTACCAGTTCCCCATCTCCGGCAAACTGCAGTTTGACATGAATCCCGAGAATAAAGGAGAGGCCAAAATTTCTTCTGGTAGAAACATCTATCGCATCAAACACGATAGGATGAACAGTACCACCACGTACGATGTATCTGCTGGCGATCGTCTGTATATAGAGCTCTTGGACGACTACGACAAACTCATCCCTCTTTTCATAGAAATGAAAATTAGCTATCCTATAATAAATAACAATAATGCCTAACGATATTTTTGGCCACACGAAACGCGACGACCATGGCGACGAGTTTCTCATGCTCGACGTCAGGGTTAAAAAGCTGCGAAGCGACCTGCATGCCCTACAGTCCACGCTCAACTCCAGCCTCCAGACCGAGATAGCCAGCTTGCAGTCTCAGTGCCTGGACCCTGTACTCAAGATTGATGCAGAGCTAAAATCGCTGCTGCAAAAATACACTGACCTTGCGTCGATAGACAATCTCGACAAGCTGGCACTGAGTGTGGGCAATCTGCAGAACGAACTTCTGAAGCTGCAACAAACGCAAACCTCAGACGTTGAACAGCTGAAACAACGCTTGCAGGACCAAACAAGCAACATCCAGACCGAACTGCAAACTATCATCCAGAGCATTAAAACACAATACGACTACGATTGCGTGAACGCTAGTATTGCTAAATTGCGCGAACAGTTTCAATCTTTCAAAATCCCTACGTTGGAAAGCATCAAGGCTGAGCTACAAACGGACGCTTTGCATGCGGCCATCAACGAAGTAAAAACTAAACTCCAAACACTGGAGGATTTTATCGACAATTTACCGTCGTCTAGCGAACTGAACGCCATTGCCCGTAGCGTGGCCAACATCAAACTCCAACTTGAAACCTACGAGGATTTCGGGAAGCTGCAAGGCACCATAACCCATATTGAGGATGCGCTTGCTGTTATTAGAAATGATCTGGCGAACGTTCACGATGAGCTGGAAACCAAACTGCCGGGCATCAGGGATACACTGGCCAACGTTCAACAGCAAATCGCCAAACTGGAAAATCTGAATGCAGAATCCGAGTTGTCTCATTTCCATCACTTGATCGACGACATACAGACTAAGTTGGAAACCCTGCAGCAATCTACCCCCACCCAGGATGACATAACACAACTGCAAGAAGGCATACGTGCTGCTGCCGATACCTCCGAGTTGGACGCGGTGAAAAAAGCTTTGGAATCGCTCCAAAACACGGTGGCCACCCTGCCTACCTCTCAGGAACTGAAAAGCGTGAAGAGAACTCTCAACCGAATACTCAAATCCGACGACATCAAAAACATCCAATCCGAAATTGAATCGATACGGGGGTCTGTCGCGACTTTACCTACCAACCAGAACATCACCGAGCTGCATGAATTGTTTGCGGAAATTAGAACCCAGGTCCACGACCTTGTAATACAGAGCTCCAAGTTGACGCTTGTAGAAAGCCTGCAGCAGATTATTGCCAGCGTGAAAGAGCAAATTGGGAGTATCGAGGCAAGTCAGGAATCGACTATAGCTAATTTCAGCACCCAACTACATGACTTAAATGAAAAATTCAAGAGCCTTATTGTCGATGTAAAGATCAAACCAAACTACGACACTGTTGTTCATGCTATCGAGGAACACCTGGAATCGGCGAATGGCAGATTGGAGGATGTGGAGACTGAGGTTCGAACCAACGTAAACACTCTAAATGCCAGCATCGACAATCTCAAGTCTACGATTGTCATCGAACTGTACAGCATACCAAACAGAGAGTTCTCCTCCCCTTTCAATTCAGGTTACAAACTCTACATGTTGACTCCTGCAAAAGCCTATCATCAATTTTTCCTCGCTGGCACACTTCAGTTCGTCAAGGTTTCCTACTGGTCTTTGCCTCATGCAACCCACTACCCAATCATGACCGTGACGAACATTGGCGATGAGCCTAAAATAAGAGGAGTTGAGCTGGTCGATTTCACACACCCCGAAAGTCGCGAGACTGCCTATGCCGAAGATGCCACTCAAATTATCGACATAGAAATAGGTGACAAGCTGTATATAGAAAACCCAGCATTGTCTGCAGCCAGAAATCCCATCCAGGCTATATTCTTATTTTCGCGCCATGTCTAGGCAGGGTATCGTGAACGAGCTGCATAAACCTGCACGACGAAACTACAAACGACTGGCGGTGGTGACCAAAGGCGTGGATGACCTTTGGCAGGCTGACCTTGTGGAAATGAGTAGCGGCAACCTAAAAAATTTACATAAAATCAACAAAGGATACAAGTATCTTCTTACTGTTATAGATACATTTTCAAAATTGGCGTGGGCTTTGCCCCTCAAGGCTAAAACAGGTGTGTGCGTAATGAAAGCATTCAAAACTATTTTCAATGAAAGTGGCAGGCGACCTCGATTTCTTCAAACGGATAACGGAAAGGAATTTTACAACTCGATATTTCAACAGTTTGTTCAGAAGCAAAATATTCAACATTACTCGACTTTCAGTCACATCAAAGCCAGCATAGTGGAACGTTTTAACCGTACTCTCAAAACACGCATGTGGAAACGATTCACGCTTCAAGGTAACCACAAGTGGGTCAATGTGCTTCCGGAACTCGTAAACGACTATAATCACAGTTTGCATAGCACGATACGCATGAAGCCTGCCGATGTCAGCAAGTCTGATGAGGCACAATTGATCTCTACTGTTTATTGCCCCAAGTACCGGCCCACTAACAAAAAAACCGAAATTCAAAATTGGAGACCAAGTAAGAATTAGTAAATTTAAGCGCATGTTTGAAAAAGGCTTTACCAAAAACTGGAGTACGGAACTTTTCACTGTTGCTCGATTGTTACCCGGTAACCGTCACACGTATATAATAAAAGATAATCGCGACGAAATTTTGAAAGGGCGATTCTACGAGGAGGAACTCTCTAAAACAAAATACCCCAATACGTATCTTATCGAAAAAGTGTTACGTAGAAAAGGTGACAAACTGTTGGTGAAATGGTTGGGACTCGAGGAAAAAAGTTGGATCGACGCAAACGAGGTGATTGTGTAACGGGTGCTTGGGATGTGGTGAGGCGACTGCCAGATTTTCCCCCGGAGCGTCAGGCTAGGAAAAACGGCGAACTGTTGCCGGACAACATTCGCTGCCTTATTGTCGGACCTTCAGGGTGTGGGAAAACAACTTTACTTATTGATAATTTTCTTCTTGCTCCCGACTGGTTAGATTGGAAGAACAGGCACTTGTATGTTTTTTCCAAAAGTTTGGAGCAAGCAAAATATCAACAGCTGACAAAACTGTACGAAGGGCTGAGCATGATACTTTTGCCTCCGAAGTAATGCCACTAGACTGCTGCCATGAAAATTCGGTGGTGGTCTTCGACGATGTCATCCTGGAGAACCATAACGAAATTCGCAATTTTTTTACACAGGGGCGGCACAGAGGCATGGACTGCTTCTACCTTGCTCAGACTTTTTCTAAAATTCCCAAGCAGCTTCTCCGAGACAACGCTAATTTTATTTGCTTGTTTCGTCAAGACCACACCAATTTAAAACATGCTTACGATGATTATGTAGGCGGGGACATGAACTACAATCAGTTTTCCAAATTTTGCTCTTCATGCTGGAATCAAGATGATTTCGGATTCGCCACGATAGACATGACGAGGAAACCCAATGACGGAAAATACAGAAACAAAATAAACAACTTTCTAAACGTTGCGACGTTACAAGAAACGTCTTGACGTATTATAAATAACAAATAATGAAACGCAAACTCGCAGACGACAACTTGAAGCTGCGCGACTACCTGGCCAAACGCTTCAGGGGTTGGAAATCAGAGAATCGCGGAATTTACGAAGAGAAAAAGCGACAGGACCAACCTATCATCGATGCTATAAGTGGACTAGGTAAAGACATCAAAGATGTTACCGAGCAAAACAAAGATTTAATCAACGAGCTCGTGCCACTTGCTGCTCGAAATTATGCTGTGCCTACACCGATATCCAGTATTCACACTACCCCGTTCGAACTTGGAGCTGCACCTCTGAGACGTCAGGTTCTAGGCAGTACCTCTTCGGACAAGGTAGTTGAATTAGGTCTGTTGGCGAGAGATTACCTGAGCACCGGGAAATTTGAAAAGGACGAGGTGTTTGGATTGTACCCCTCTGTGGAACCTAACGAGGGTGTGGTTTGGAAAATTGGGAAATCGAAAGTCACGTTCGAAGGTGACGACGTGAAAATTAATTTGGGCGAGAAGAACAGCTGGACTAGGTATCCTGGCACTGTGGGCCTGTGGGAACTTATCACCAAAAAGCAACCTAAAGATTATACAGACGAGGATTACCAAAGTTACACAGAAATTTTAATCATGACGGATGCCCTGTACCAAAACAACGATGCAACACAGAATCGCGTAAAATCAAGCAGTGGAGAAAAATACAGGAACCTCATCAAGCCAATATGGAACCAAATTAAAACTGGCAGCGGTGTCAAACTCTACAATACCCTACCTAAAGAGTTTGTTTGGGTAGACGACGTAAGAAAGCTTGTAGATCGATTGCTGGTTATCGCAGGCGAAGAAAATGCAGGCAATCGCAACTTCCACAACGAGAAGGTGGGCATCATGGACATGATTAGCACCAAGCTTAGCAACTTTATTGTCAACGACAACAAAGGTATAGGTTACCTTATCAAAATCATCAACACCCTGCCTCCCAAATTCTGGAATGTGGCCGAGGGTTGAGGTCTCGTGAACGACATCATCAACAAGCTACCCTTCGAGATGCACCTACCAGGTTACCAATACTGCGGACCGGGTACTAAACTGGAACGGCGACTGGAGAGAGGAGACAAGGGGGTAAATCTGCTGGATGCTGCATGCAAGGATCATGACATTGCTTACAACACATATACGAATTTAGATGCGCGTCACGATGCTGATAGAAAATTGGAGCATGCCGCGTTCGGGAGACTCGTCAGCAGAGACGCCTCGCTGGGTGAACGGGTTGCAGCATTGGGCACGACCATTGCCATGAATACAAAACGAAAATTGGGGTGGGGGCTGTAATTAAATAACATACAGTAAAAAAATATCTACGCATATAACAGACTTACCAACAGAAGTGTTATACAAAATATTTATATTTACTTTCGACGATAGTCACGACGATGTTAAAAAGCTTATTGATTTAGTTAAAATAACACCACAATTTCGCTTGCCCTGTGAAATGCTACTTCTGGATCATCTGAGAAAAATAAGCGGTGTGAAATCTTCTTCTTCTCCCTATGCTTTTTTTCGGGCTGCTGATGAAAAATTGGCTGATAAGATGGACGAACTTCACGAGTGGAGACAGGGGAGGAGACGATATACAGACGACTGGTATGCTTCAAATGCTGAAACCAGCAGGATCATCGATCACTTGATCGCATTAGGCAATGCCGAAATTTTTTTCTATAAATAACATACTGTAAAAAATCTACGAGACCAAAAAAAATATTTCTTCGATATGAGTGAAAAAATTAGTGACGTCCAGGCATTAAAACAAATGCTAAATTTGTCAGTCGAATATATAAAAATTCAGGAATTGGAAGTGGACAAACCTTACGCAATAACTTCTGGTTCAATTGTTGCAACCCAGTTTGGTCCTAAAGTACGTCTGTTGCTCAACGGACAATACAGTCTATTTTTACCAGATCGATACGCTAGCATGTTATCCGACGAGAAGCTATCTATTTTAATCGAGAGTAAAACTCGAATCGTGTACAAGGGGACAAAAGAACTTCTTGGTAAGAAAACAAAGCACATAATAGAATTTGTTTAATAGCTGCAAAGTATATATAAATAACATACCGTAAAAAAATTACGCAGGAGGGAAAACAAAAAATCTCTGAACATATATAAAATAACATACCGTAAAAAAAAAATTACATCATGAAGGCCAAGGGCGTCGTGTACCAGATACCATATTCCAATCTGAAAACGCTGGGTGCCCTCGATGGGTTACTCACCAAGAAACAACTCAAGAAGAAACGTTCATGCTTGTCTAAAGGACACGGAATGAAATTGCTGCTCAGCACTCCACAATTGAAAAAGTTGCAGCATTCGCGGAAGCAGCAGAAGATTGGAGGTTTCATATTCAGCATTCCGGCCATCTTGGCAGCTTTGGGTGCAGTGGGCAGCTTGGCAGGAGGCAGTGCTGCCATTGCCAAAACCGTCATCGATGCAAAAAAGAACAAGGCCGAGCTGGAAGAACAGAAACGTCACAACCTGGCTATGGAAAAGAAGGGGAAAGGTGTGACCAAAAAGCGAAAAAACAACCTCGATGCTTTGAAGAAATATAAAAAAAAGAAAAAGCCCTGTCCAACTTCGATATTGAATCTCTGATCGAACTGTTGGGAATAAGGAACTTTAGGGGTGTTTTCATGTCCGATTCTCTACCCTCTGCTGTGAAGAAAAAGGAGTATGGCGTGGTCAACCTGGACAGTTACAAAAATCCTGGTACACATTGGATATGCTACCTCAAAATTGACGATGACAAAGCATTTGTTATCGATTCGTTCGGTGGCACACCGCCTGCCAGGTTGGTGAAGTATCTCAGTGTTGCCAACCTCTACTACAATGACGAACGCATCCAGGGTTTCACCGATGTTAACTGCGGCCACCTATGCCTTTCTGTTCTCGCATACATGTCTAAAATAAATAACCCCTCAGTGGAGCATTTTCAGAAAGCATTGTGGTACCTAAAACACCATGGGAGTGTTCCATCTCACCAGCGAGACTTCGGTCTTGAAACTCGCGTTGCATGACGACATCATCTATCCTAAATCTATTGCTCTTCGTGCATTCTACAGCATGTACCTAATACCCAATGTCACGGAGCACAATAACAAAATTACTGTTGGAAATGAAAAAATAGTTATCATGCCAGGACAGTACAATCTGTCTACCTTGCAAGCCCAATTGCCAAGAAATGTACTGCTGTCTCAAAATTCTGTAACTCACAGAGTTGAAATTGTGTCTGCTACGGAAACAGTAGACCTAGGCACTGTTGGAGAGCTTCTGGGATTCGAGAACAACACAAAGCTCGAACCTGGCATCAAGCACATCGGTGCCAACATTCCTAAATTTCTAGCCATCGAGACTCTGAACATACATTGCAATGTGGCAGAAGGCATGATCACCAAATCCTCGGATGGTATCCCAGGCAGCCACAAGCAAACAGGTATCATCGCTACGTTCAAACCAAACTCTGAATTCATGGAACCGATTATCTACACACCCTCACCACCGATATACTTCCCTATATCTCGTAATCGCATAGACAACATAGAATTGGCAGTGACAAACGAAAAAAATGAGGTGGTGAATTTTGCCGGAGCTACTACCACCGCCGTCGTGGAGATTAACGTATAATAAATAACAATCATGGAGCAAATCGAAAGTTACGAGTTGCAATCTTTCCCACCCAATCGCCGCACGTTCGCCAATTTGAACGAACCGAACAGGGAGATTGAATACGATGTGGACGTTGGGGATGGGTTTATTCACCCTCACAGAGCTGATTTGTATATCAAGTTTGATGTGGTGAAGAGAGACAACGGGGAAGCATTTAACGCCAATGCAAATTTAAAACTTGTGGACAATTTTGTACCGCATCTGTTCTCGCAAGTGGAAGTTAGAAAGCATGGCACCGTCATCGATAGGGTTGACTACCCCGGGATTACTTCTACAGCTGTGGGAACACTGAAGCTCTCCAAGACCGATGCAGCATACTACCAGGCAGGGGGATTCGAAGCAGATACAAAAATCAAAACTCGAAGCCACACAGTAGTGTTTCCCATGCGCTTGCTTCCAGGCTTCTTCTCCGACTACACGGAGATTATGTGGAAGGGTGGCTTGCGCGTCACTTTTCGCAGAAGCGCCAACGACAACGATGTGCTGATGCGTTACAGCACCTTGGGTGCAGACGGTGCAGCACTTGCCAACACACTACCCGACGCAGCCAAGTGCGTCATCCAGTTCATGGAGCTGCGCATGCCTGTGGTAGAATACGAATCTAACTACGGTCTCAAGTACAAAGCCGACATCTTGAAGAACCCCCAAGTACCCATCCAATTTTACGGTTACCAGTGTGTGCAGAAACCTGCTTCTGGCAGCCATTTTGAATTTGATGTTACTACGCAGTTCAACAGCATCCGGTACGATATGCCTGAGTTTGCGGTTGTGCTCTTCCAGACGGGGAAAGATAATAACCAAGAGAAAGATTCTAGCCAGTTTGATAATTGCAAAATTAAGAATGTTTACCTCAAAAATGGAAGGAATGAAGTTTTTCCACGCGAGAATTATAACTTAAACATTACGAACGACGATTACCTGAAACTTTACGAGGCGTACACAGCTTACAAGAGAGTGACCTCCGGCAATGTGGACGTGTACTACAACCCCGACGAGTTCATAGCTCGCAGACCCATGTTCGTCATCAACACATCTAAAAGAAAACAGGTGGTTGTCAACGATCGTACCAACATAAAGATCGTATGCGAGTTCCAAGACGCCTTGCCTGCAGATACTCTGTGCAGTGTCATTCTTATTGCAGAGAAAACATTTGTGTATGACGTCAAGAATGAAAGAGTAACTGAACAGTTTTAAATAAATAAAAAAAAATAGCACACAATAAGAAATGTGGAATTTTATATATATAAGTACAAATTCCAATTAGCAGTTTCCAGAAGTTTAATTTTGCTGTGCCATGCATGCATGTAATCGAGGAAGTGGAAGTAAATTAAAATTGTTTTTTTTTCTTTTCGCATTGCCTATTACTTTTTGTTACACTCTGGGCAGGCCTTACTAGTTTGGAGGCGATAGTGGCCCCACGGAAGTGTATGGACCCCACATTCAAGAATACACCTCTTGTCGTCGTGTGCATCCAGAGCAACTTTCCTGACAATATTAGTTGTAAGCACATGATCGACGCTTTGGATACGATGCTCTTTTTGTAGAATGGGCGATTTTGTTTTGAGGCACTCGAGGTAATCCTCAAACTTGAGGTGCTCCCGAACCACTTGCCTGCTTACACCCTTTGCCTTTTTTGTTACAGAACCCTCAGCCCGGATCGCATAGGCTTTGGCACGAAGTCCAGCAAAGTCCACAATCACATCCCCGTCTTTCTCGTCCTTGAGTTTGCCGGGTATTTTTTTGTCGAAGAGCTTGACAAGAGCTGGAACTTTGGCTATATCACCATACGCATCGGCCGTGCGAACATGGTACACCAAGCTGTCTGTGTCTGTGTAGAGGAGCGAGATATTGTGATTGTAGTGTGCACGTAGTATGTCGTAATATGTCTTGAACATGCACAACTTGCTCAGATCCAAAACTGCAGCTCCCACATAGATGGGCTTGTTGAGTAGCACCTCGCCCCGGTTCATGCGAATCAGAGACATCTGTTCGTTGTAAATTGTTCGAGAGCTGAACAGCGGGCTTGCAACAAGTCGACGACACTGTGTTTTCTTCGTCACCAACCTCACATCAACGTGATTTCGCACATTCTCCATGGTCTTCCCAAATACCGCATTGTTCATTCATTTGAAAAAATCGCGATCAAGTTCCGAAGTGGCAGCAGTGCGATGTTTGGTGTTCAGTTTGATGTACGGCTTCAACCATGGAGACTGCCTGAACAAGAGCACGTGGTAAACTGCTTTGACCGAGACCCCTTGCTGCATTAACCACTGGAGGTTCCGGTAGTGTAGCACATAATGTTTTTTGGGCTCCAAGTCCATGACGAGCTTCGGTTGATCCGAGCCAGGTGGACACTTGAATTCCGGAGCAGGCGAAAGGTCACAGAATGTATCCTGCAGCTTCTCGGGGAAGTCAAGGTCGACCTCGGCAAAAAACCCAAACTCGTCGCACTCTTTTTTGATGTCGTGGTATAAAGGATCAACCCACTCAAACTGTCCTGTTGGCAGTGGCTGCATCATGGAGTGCCCATAAAGATTATTCACATCAGTGTACATGATGTAGCTTGATGGTTGGGAGGGGTCGTAACCAGTGGCCATGTGGTGATTGTTGGCGTGTGCGAAGCGTTGCGACACTTGGACCATGCCGCCCCGGATAGCTCTCTCGATGAAAAGCATGATCTCCATATCGGAGATAAGTGAAAGTTTAATTTTAGTCAGCAGGAGCATGGCCGACCATGCCAGTCCAGGAAGGCTGTAAAAATATACAGGGTCGCACATATTCGCTTTCCCGGCACACAAGTACGACAGTGCCTTTGAAAATGTTTACTTGACACAGCAGTTTGGCACGTAGGGCAATTTTTTACAGAACGCATAATGCAGAGATTTTTTGGGGGTATGTTATTTAATATCCAATGCTGTGCAATGCAAAATATAATTGTTCACTTTTTTTAACTATTCTCTATGACCTTACTTGGGTTTTATTTCGCCAAATTATATGCTTCTAGTCTCCTATACAATACAATATACGTACAATATTGTCAACAGTATCATATTTGAGCAGGTCGCTTGTCACCTAAACACTACAGCTCACAGGTTGGTAAAATCTGACATGAAAGCAGATAATACGCTTAAGTCTTATTATATATATAATTTTCACGGGCGTACAATATTGTCAACAGTATCATATTTGAGCAGGCCGCTTGTCACCTAAACACTACAGCTCACAGGTTGGTAAAATCTGACATGAAAGCAGATAATACGCTTAAGTCTTATTATATATATAATTTTCACGGGCGTACAATATTGTCAACAGTATCATATTTGAGCAGGCCGCTTGTCACCTAAACACTACAGCTCACAGGTTGGTAAAATCTGACATGAAAGCAGATAATACGCTTAAGTTTTATTATATATATAATTTTCACGGGCGTACAATATTGTCAACAGTATCATATTTGAGCAGGCCGCTTGTCACCTAAACACTACAGCTCACAGGTTGGTAAAATCTGACATGAAAGCAGATAATACGCTTAAGTCTTATTTATATGTAATTTTCACGGGCGTACAATATTGTCAACAGTATCATATTTGAGCAGGTCGCTTGTCACCTAAACACTACAGCTCACAGGTTGGTAAAATCTGACATGAAAGCAGATAATACGCTTAAGTCTTATTTATATATAATTTTCATGGGCGTACAATATTGTCAACAGTATCATATTTGAGCAGGTCGCTTGTCACCTAAACACTACAGCTCACAGGTTGGTAAAATCTGACATGAAAGCAGATAATACGCTTAAGTCTTATTTATATATAATTTTCACGGGCGTACAATATTGTCAACAGTATCATATTTGAGCAGGTCGCTTGTCACCTAAACACTACAGCTCACAGGTTGGCAAAATCTGACATGAAAGCAGATAATACGCTTAAGTCTTATTTATATGTAATTTTCACGGGCGTACAATATTGTCAACAGTATCATATTTGAGCAGGTCGCTTGTCACCTAAACACTACAGCTCACAGGTTGGCAAAATCTGACATAAAAGCAGATAATACGCTTAAGTCTTATTATATATATAATTTTCACGGGCGTACAATATTGTCAACAGTATCATATTTGAGCAGGTCGCTTGTCACCTAAACACTACAGCTCACAGGTTGGTAAAATCTGACATGAAAGCAGATAATACGCTTAAGTCTTATTTATATGTAATTTTCACGGGTGTACAATATTGTTAAGAGCGTCAGTTTCCGTAGAGCTCTCTTTTTCCATCTTCCCTCTATACAGTGAAGCTGTAGAAGACACAATTAGCTAACCTAGCATACAACATACTTTCCTAATTAACCCATCCGCTTACCTAGTTGTCGAATCGACGGCCTGACTGGACGTTTCCTTCCTGCACCTAGTTGTCGAATCGACGGGTTCCTGCTTTTCATCACGTAGTTCCTTTTTCATTCAATAGATGGCAGAGGTTGTATGATCTTTCAAATCTATGACGTATATGTTTGTGCTGCTAAGTTTTTCATACCATTTCAAGCGTGTTTTGTTCAGTAATTTCTCATGTAAACAAACCTTCAATTGTTACGTCTTGCAAACATGTTGCTTAAGAATGTTGTAGATGATTCTGCAATTGAAAAGTTGCTTTTCGATAGCGATGAAGAGGAAAATGTGGATTTTGGAACGGGAGATGAACACGGGGGTTCATTTTATGTTATTGAAATTGAAGAATATAGTGAAAGTGAGGAAGAAGTGGCTGTGGCAGGAAAAATATAAAAGGTTGAGGAATAGAAATAGAATGCAAAAATGTGTGTGATCAAATTTATTAGGTGAGTTTCTAATTATCTTTCAAGTAAACTGCATATGTGCATACTTATTACTATACTTCCACTTCAATATATAAAATTTTCACTTAAATTGCTTGGATAGTTTAAACAATATTTGACATCTTGTCTTGCTGTGCAACCTTCACGGGAGATAGCCAAATTTAAATAGTATTTCATGGCAAAAAAATTGGCATTTAAATGGTAAGTGGATAGGTTAATATGGATATTGTCACACATTCCTCTTATTTTATACTGTTGTAAATAGAAAAAATTATGTACGGTAAATGTTTTGTACATTATAGGGAAAAAATGCAAAATATCCCCCAATTTTAATTCGATCCACCTCTGAATCGAATTTTTACATATTCTCACGCCGGCACATATGTTGTTCTATTTTGCTTCTTTTACTTGCCTTGCTTAATTAACTCTCGCTAATTAGCATTTTTTTGGAAGAAGTCAACTAGAACAACATATGGCGGTATGAAAAATATGCAAATTAAAGAATATTTTAGTAATATAAGGGCCCTAGCAATTAGCTTCGTCGACTAAGAGTACTCTTTTAAACGTCTTCAGCTAGATCGTATTACTACGCGAGGACGTTTAAAATGTTTGGGTGTTGGAAAAGTTTGACCTACTTTTTATTTCTATTGTTTGTTAATAGATGGCGTTGATAGTACCTCCTCTCTCTCTCTCTCTCCCCTCTTCTCCTCCTCTGCTGTATGACAAATAGCACAAACATAAAATCAAGATTTTGGAGAGCAAAACATAAAATTTGCATGCATCTGATGTCGAACTAGGAATTTTATTTTTCGGGGGGGGGGGGGTCAACATAATTTTTTTACTCAGTCGTCATATAACATGAACACACGCAAACATTCACATGTGCTTTTACAGGGTTATTCATAAGTCAATGTCACATTTCGGAGTTTTATTGTGAAATAAGTACATGACATAGAAGCATAAATGATATAAAGAAAGAAAGACAATCTCAAAAAGTTTGTTTGTCATACCTTACAAGTGCTCAATGTGTGAACCTTTGGTTACACGGGAGACATCCAGGCGATAGTCCAATTCTGCCCACACCCGCACCAGCATGTCACGGTCTATCGTTGCTATCGCTGCTGTAATGCGAACTCGGAGCTCGTTCAAATCAGCTGGAAGCGGTGGAACGAACACCCTGTCCTTCACATATCCCCAGAGAAAGAAATCACAAGGTGTGAAGTCTGGGGATCTTGGTGGCCACCGACACAATGCGACGTCATCGTCAGTAATGCGTCCAATCCATCTTCGCGGTAAGTTCTTGTTCAGGTACGCACGCACGAGTCGATGGAAGTGGGGTGGGGCCCCGTCCTGTTGGAAAATGAAGTTACCTCTGTCTGCTGTCACTTGGGGAATAAGCCATTGTTCTAACATATCCAGATAAGTGATGCCAGTCACTGTGGATTCTGCAAAGAAAAAGGGCCCGTACACCTTGTCCTTTGCCATGGCGCAGAACACGTTGATCTTTGGGGAGTCGCGCACATGCTCGACTGTCACATGTGGGTGTTCGGTTCCCCAAATCCGCACGTTGTGACGGTTAACCTTCCCCGACAAGTGAAACGTAGCTTCATCGCTGAAAACGAGTCTGTCACCAAAATTATCATCGTCTGCCATTGCTGCCTGCATGTCGATGGCAAATTTTGTGCGAACCTCCTTGTCACCTTCTGTGAGCGCCTGTACAAGTTGCAGTTTGTACGGTTGCATCATCAGTTGCTTGCGAACAATACGCCACACAGTCGACTGAGACATTCCCAGCTGCACACTTGCACGATTTGTCGATTTCCGAGGGCTGCGCGCAAACAACTCACGAACACTTTCAACAGTGGCGCCTGATGGTCCCGGCCTTCCAGGTCGTTTAGGTAGACACAGACACCCTGTGCGCTCAAAAGTTTCATACCACTTCTTGATGGTCCTGCGATCTGGTGAATCCTTCCGAAAACGAGTGCGAAATCGCCGCTGAACGATCATAGTAACCTCTGTTTTCGCATACTGTATCACGCAAAATGCTCTCTCGTTACCTGAGAACGCCATATTGTACACTGCTGCCGCCTAGCGGCCAACAGCGTCACCACAATATGCGCTGTTCACGTGACACAAACTTGGAGTGTTTCTGATTCCATACGTACATGATTCGGACTCGCACGTCTCATACATCACGCACACGATGTTCCCCAAATGTGACACTGACATATGAATAACCCTTTTTTTTATTTTGTGTTCGGTAAGTACAAGTATATTCTTACATAAATTATTGTTTAATTTAATAAATTGTAAACTCGGAGCCTGCTATACTAACACTCCTTCTGTGTTTCATTATACTATTGAAAGCAAATGTTGCGTGCATACGGAAATAACACAGAAAAAAAAGCGGATGGAAGCAATTTAAAATCAGTGGAGCAAGGTTAGTATTACGAGAACGTAAAAACATGTGCTTTCATTCAACTTCGAAAAATAAGAATAAATGTGTGCATACAGAACACATATGCTTTCTTTTCACAGTTGTAAAATCATATAAATTGTACATGAAGTAAGTTACGGGAAGGCTCTCTCTTTTATGTCTGTGTATATGTATGTTGTACAATTCGGTACAAATTGTTGTACAATTATTTCCCCCAGTTGCCCAGTTGGAGTTGGGGGCACAACACTGGTACTATTTGTACTCACAGTGCTTACTCATGTATTTTGTTTAATATTTTATTTCAAATTCACTGTCAGAAACTAGTGTTGCCAGTTCCTGGATGTAGGTTTACCTACTCTGTTGGTTGTCACTGTCAAGCTTCCAGTATTCGTACAGCATAAAAAAACTATAACCCCCCCCCCTCTCAAAATATATACATTGTATACGCCAAGATGCTCAATAGCCTAGCAACACATCATGAAAAAACATGCCAAGAGGACCCAGTGGGTTTATAAGTCAGTGCTGCCAACTCCTATTTGCAGGTTAGCTTAGCCTGTGAAAGATCATATAGTAGAATTTTTGTAGAGTGGGTAGGCAACACCGACGAGGCTCGAATTATTATTTGGGGCTCGAAATTATTATTTGATGCTCGTCAGTGTTGCCAATTCCTATTTGTAGGTTAGCTTAGCCAGTGAAAGATCATATAGTGGAATTTTCTTCGAATAGGTTGGCAAAACCCAACCCTCAAAAAAAACATTCAATAGAGTTGCCAAATATAAAAAGGGGACCATGGGTCCCCCTCATAAAAAGCTACAGTAAGAACCCACAGGTCGCCAACTCTGTGCCCCCCAACAGTGTTGCCAGACATAAAGAGTACATAGACCCCTCAGGCTCTTTGATGAAAATTTACAGTGAAAAACCCAGTAGGTTAAAAACACTGTCAAAAAATCTACGGCAGTGTTGCCAGATGTAAACAGAGGGCAATAGACCCCCCTCATAAAAAGCTACAGTAAGGGCCCACAGTGTTGCCAACTCTGTCCTCAAAATATACATCATAAAAAACTACGACAAGAGCCCACAGAGTTTGCAACACTGGGCGCACATAGGCCCCTCATAAAAAACTACAGTAATAGGCCACAGTGTTGCCAACTCTGTGCCCTCAAAATATACATCATAAAAGGCTACGACGAGCCTCAAATAATGATTCAAGCCTCAAAAAAAAATTCAGAACTCTCATGTACGCTGAGGCTAGTGGGGTTAACATACACCGTAAAAGGCTACGCCTCGCCCGAACACATGTACACTCACATACAAAAAAAAATGCTAAAAAATTATACACCGTGAAAGGCTACGCCGAGTTGGAAACACTGCTGGTGAGGTTAACATACACCATAAAAGGCTACGCCTCGCCCGAGTTGGCAACACTGCTTGTGAGGTTAACATACACCGTGAAAGGCTTCAAAATATCAGTTGGTGAAATTTTCGTGGGGTGAGTTGGCAACACTGAGCCCCACATGATGATTCGAGCCCCAAAAGAGGATGCAGAACCGGGTATAGTGCTCTACTTAAGACATAAGTGAAATATTCTTAAAATATGCCAAACCGAATTTTAATGAGAAATGCAAACTACGAATCCTTAAATATAACCATATTTTTAATTAATTCTTTCTTGTTTTCTCGTTTCACAATTTGCAAGATGTAGAGATCACAAATCATGGCATAAGAAGAAAACATCGAAGAGATTCATAAAATGTCGGTGCATGATAAGGCGGGTATGGGGATGCCGAATCCGCAATCCTGCCTAGGGCGCCAAAATGGCTGAGAGAATCTCTCCCATATTTATGGTGACAATGGTGCTGAGCAGGTAGAGACTGTAACAAGAAATATGGAAGAAAAAACGTTCCTGTGTGTCCTTGTTCTATGCTTTTTCCATAATTCATTTCATCAATTTATTGTTAATCCTTGGCGTCGTGATTAACTCAAAAGGCAGAAAAGTGACGTAAAGCTAGTAACATAACCACCAGTTTCGTTTTCAGCAATCTAGAAATTCTCGAGAACAGATGGCAACCACGAGAGGTCCAATCTACTCGTTGGTAAGACCGTGACCTCCTAGATCAAGTTACAGGCCTGTTTCCGCTACCTGCGTTCAGCACGGGGTGCGAATTGGACGTTTAAAGCCTCCAGCACCAGGTGGTGCTGCGTTCGCCCGAGTGCCTTCGCACACAAAACTGAATTGGCCAATCTCGTTGTTTCTTTCCCGGCAGAGTCAGGTCACGTCGAGTCGAAATGGGAGCCAATTAGATTATTCACAATCAACAGTGCCTCCGACTGCGATATATTTCCGGATGGTCGATGCCATTTGGTTGAGTACGCAGGAGCAAATGTTCCGTGCCATGTGATGAAAGGGGAAGCTCGTGTATAAAGACTCTCTTTGGATGAAGAGACACACAATTCGGCTCTTCAACTCTATGGGCCACTTTAACAAAGCAAACTTTTAGAATGTTCTAGTAAGAGACTTGAAATACAAGGCAGTAGAGATTTCACAATATGATTAACTCGATATGACTTTTTGAAGGCAAGATTGATAAACGTTTTATGTGAGCAATTCCAGAGGTAACAGACTGTCACTTCAGAAGGAATTATTATGTTTATTTTATATATTTTTGTTTTCTTGTTTGATTGATTGATTTGTTGTTTTATGTTCAATTTATGAACAGAAAGGCTAATCGGGACTGGGCCTACAGTTTAAAATGGAATCCGAACAACTATATTACTCCACCGGGTATCGAACTCGGGACCCCTTTGATTACAAGGCGACGACGCTATCACTGCGCCATTAGGGAGGCCCTATTTCTTTTTGTAAACGATTCACGAAACCTATAATGAAAAAGATATAACCAAGGAAATTTACAAGTAGCAGTCTTTCTTCTTGCACAGCAAAATTTCTTCAAATGGATTATGAAACATAATATGAATCGAAGTTAGTGGAATAGTCCTTGATGGGGTACTTTTTTACAGGTAAATGTTTAGAGTTTTAGGGGCACATGTGTTGTATATTCGCAATCTAAAGATGGTCTCATTTAAAACAATGTACAGGACATTGCTCTGCACTGATTTACAAATTTGGCCATTAAGGTTAACTTTGTTTCTGGAATTGATCACATATAACACACACACACACACGATGAAATGATGAAGGAACAATTACAAAGAACACCCATTCCAAGACTGGGATTCGAACCCGGAACTCATAACGTCGTAGCGCGATGTGAATACCATTTCGCCACGCAGGCTACTTGGCTCTAGAAATTAAGAGAAAGCGCCTTCATTGCGACTTATGTTCATTCGAAGTCCAAAATCCCCATGTTCACGATCATCACTCATTAGATACACAAGGACAGCAAACAATGGTCACAGAGGATTCTTCTGGTTGCTGATCCAAGCGCTAGAGCCTCGAAAGCCTGCAAGAAAAGCAACAGCTTAAATATTTCCAGATCGTTTCTGATCTGATATAGAATATGAGTTACCATTAACCAACGAAAATCATGCCCGCTATCTGGATAAGGTTGAGTAGGGAAAAAAAACTGTTTTTTCGTTGTAAGTCTTTCAAATTAAGCTTCCTTTCTGTTATTATTCAGAAATATCACTCTTTGTTAAGTCAATTTGCTTTGTGGCGCCTGGTACTCCAAGATTCTGTTCAAATATTTGGCAAACGTGCTCTGTGTTTCAGGATCTTCCTTTATGGCACCTCAGAGACAGGTGAAAGGGTTTCCATCTTTGCTATCTCACTTTTCGAATTCAGGGCATGTGTTCTCTAGAAGTTTCAAATGATGGCTACAGACGAAATACGTTTAATGAATGACTGCGGTATGTCTTAAGTGCATTAATCAGAACCTTCCCTATCAACATATCGTTAATTGTTGCTAATAGCACGAGCTGGTTGATTAGGAGAATTTATATTGTGATAAACAAAAAGTCGATTAATGATCTTTTACATTAATTTTTGGTCTTTGCGGTTGTTTCTAAGTACAGTGTATTTATTTCTATTTCAATTATTTTACGACGCTTTCTTCCTTTTGGAATAATCGCCACGATAAGGATCAGGCATGAAATGAATGATGAGATCACTGTAATGCTATAACAATGCCTTGAATATGGTTTGAAACTGGTAACCTTGGCATAGTAGCACGTTACACTGACCACTATGCCATGGAGGTCGGCGGTAAACATACATTTTTTCTAAAAAAAAAAATATACATACCAAATTCCTATAACATATAGTGAACATGTACAGTAGAAAGGATTCTTAAGGAAGTGGTTATAGCTTCACACATACTATTTTAGCTATATTCCTTTGACAGACCACAAACATATTTAATAAAGAGTGACATTATCTCTCGAAAGCTCGGAAGCCTATTCAGAAATCACCAGGTTGATATCCGGATTATTATTCTTTACTATTCGCCGCCAGAAAAGCTTCAAGAATTATATTACAAACATATCTGCTTAAAATGTTTTGAGTTGTAAATCAAGAGTGAAGTATATTGAAATATTATTACATACATAAAAAGCATAGTGAAAATTAGTCTAAATAACTAAGATTATAATAGTTTTACATTTTACGTATGACTCTATCCAAATCGATTATAATGAATAATATTCAAAGTACATATCGGATTTTTTTTAGAGTTATGTTTAGTTGATTCATTTTAATGTTGCATGAAGTCTAACCATTCCTTGACGTTTCTGACCAGACCAGTTCAGTTTCTGCTACAGTGTTTACGAAGAGCAAATACTTGTTGCATAAACAATATATTCTGAGGTTTCAATCGATTTGTGAGGTCGCCTGGCATGTATGAAACCCAAATGACATTGAGGATGCGCTGGCTGCATAACAGGTAGGATATTCGGCATTTTAGCATGATACGAACTTTGTGCATTTTCCTCTGTAATGTCACTGCTACGAAAATCAGAGTTCGTCGACAGATACAGACATCTAAGACATTTTTTTTTCTAATTTATACAACGTGGCTCTAAGATTCACTTCCTACAAACGGCGAAAGTTAAATAGGCTTAGAAATCGAATCAAGGATACAACACTCTAGATGGTGTGAACTCAGAGGTTCCCTGATGGTAAAGTGATAACGTCATCGCTTCGTGATCAAGGGGTTACGGGTTCCATTTCCGGTGGAGGCACATAGCAGTTCCGATCCCATTTTAAATTACATATCCAGTCCCTATTAGCCTTACTGTGCCTAAAGTGGGTTCAAAACATACTCATAAATAAACATTTCACTAAATATCTGAAACGCATGTACTAATTAATGTAATCATTGAACACATATAATAAACAATCATAAAGAATATCGAGTATTGATCTCATTACTACTTCATTTCTGTAAAAGCTTCATTGGTCATCAACATCGTCGCGATTAATTATAGACGTACAGAAGGAACGTAAAATTTCCAAAATATAAAACAAGGCACGTATACACTAATTGACAATCCCATTATATTTCTACGTGAAAACTTTTCTTCTCCAGAAAGACCAAAAGAAAGAATAAGTCAGCCCTTTCCCGAAGAAGAGGAAACTTCACATCCACTAGGCAGTGGTCATGCTGAAGGGTGGAAAGTTTTGTTTACTTAGAAACTTCTGCCCTTATGAGGGGCTCTTCCAGCGAAACAAACTTCCAGCGAGTCTCCAGTTACACTCCAGCCGCCGGAGCCTCGGGATGCTGCGAAGGAGCAGGGGAGGAGGATTATAATGAAATGTATCCGTGATGAGGCGAGACTGCAGGTAAAATGTCTGAACAGCAGCTGGAGGAAATTTAGGCAAATTTAGACTCTCCACCTCCACCGTTCGAACCCACTCCCTTCTCCCTTCCTCTTCCGTTTACAGGAGGCACTTTGTTCAGAATATATGAGCTATTACGGATGGGTTCGGGTTAATTTGACTAATTACTTTTTCCCCCAACTTCAGTGTTTAATATTGTAGTTTATCTCGAAGTATCATCTGAGCCTTTCGCCTCCTCCTCCGCCATTATATTCTAGATACTTCAAGCCGAAGCATATTTCTCTCATTTTACAACTCTCTTCTGCCAATCGCAACAAAAATTGTGAATTATGATTGGACGAAATTGGTGGAGGAATGTTCACAAAGGAATAGCAATGCACCGTTCAGGACTCGAACCTGAGATCTTTGGTGGTGACGTCATGAGTTGATCACTCAACGCTCTTGGAAACAGACTGATTGGAGTTGATAAGAGATGTTGATTAGAGTAAAAGGTAAGTACGAAGCCTGTTCACGTGAAAGAATGTCTTGATTTGAGTTTTGTTATTTCGCGTTACTTTTCTGCCACTTTTGGTTAATCGGGACGATGAGGATGACAATTAAAATGATGGAAGGACACTCACAAAGAACACCCATGCCCAGGCCTGGATTTGAACCCGGTGCCCCTGGCGTTGTTGTTCTCCGTGCTAAACACTTCGCCACGTAGGCCGGCTAGAAGAGATTGCTGAGTGATCCGAGAGCTAGTGAGTGTGATACTAGAATTTAATGAAGTGAGATTGAAGACACAAGAAATTAAGTAATACATGAACAAATTAAGAAAACAAGACTACGTCGTTTCGTTCACTTCAGGATTCTAGGAACGACGTACTCCAATGAGCAGAGGCTATTTTCACAACCAAATGTACTTTAATTTCATCAAAGGTTGATGAAATAAACCAAGAAAGCAGCATCAAAGTCTAATTTATGCCCAGCCAGGCTAATTAGGTCGGAGCATACAGTTAAGAGCTGTATTCAAGAAATTGCACTTTCATCACGTGGAATCAAACTCGGAGCCCTAAAATTACAAAGCGGCAGTCTTCTATCTCGTCATATGAGTTTTCGTGTTCGATTCCCGGCCTGAAGGTGGGTGTTAATTACTTTCATCTTGTCATTACTCGTTCTCATTGTCGCGATTAGTAAAAAGGGACACTAAATAATAAAAACACAAGAGCAAATCTTCAATTAGTATATTCGCTAAAATGTTTTACACGCAATGTTAATTTGAAAGATGAATGTATTTTTCACACAAGTAGATGTCATTTTGTGCCACTTTACTAAACCAAATTGAAAGTTAATGAAGGTAGAACTTAGCCATTTTTTTAAATATAGTTTTGTGATTAATTTTACTCTCTAAAAGATTTATGGAAGAGCGTGAAAGAACAATGTGGAGTTAATATTAATAATGTAGACCTATACATTTACATAGAAATACCATTGAGGAACAAGTTACAGACAACAATTCAGAAAAAGATATAATTCAGATATTAACTAATTAGAACCAGTTAGAGATCGGTTTGTTCATTGAAGTCTGCAGCCTAATTATAGCCTATTTTTGAGGGATCAGGAAAAGGTTTATTAGCCATTTTGCCTTGACTCATCTCACCCAACAGGTTCATATGTGCCGGGACTTTCCCCGCGTTGATATTTTCCTGGAGATGAGGCCTTGCTCGAAAAGGTTTATTATCCAATATATAATTCAGATATTCAGAGAATTTGACAGTATCCGCATCTCTTTGGGATACTGTTACCTACAATATTCAATATCTTAAAAAAATATATCAAAACATTTGTGTTAAGAAAAGTCTAAACAGAGAAGGAAAACTGGGCCTAAAAGAAGATACAAAAATTGCATATTGTTTACCTTCGGCTAGAAATACAATTTCAACCAAATTTCGCCCAAAAGGGATGCATAAAACAAAACGTGTCGGAGACGGAGCACTGGGGATTTATCCACAATCTCCCAAAGCAGATCGAATATTTTACAGCCTAGCTACTTAACCAAATGACAACAGATCCTTAGGTTAGCTCGTTCGTGTTTCCATTTCGTGTCTCAAGTTAACGGTCTATTTTGTTACTAAGCAGTCGGTTTTCGCAGCAACAGAAGTTAGACACTTGCTTCTTTATGCAGTTTGACAATTTTTTATCGGCATATTTGTGTTCTGAGAGTGTGGAAAAGTACTATAAAATAACTATTTACAAATTATTTATACGCAATTAAAAGAATTATGTCGGTTTTATTATAAAGTTAATTATTGACTTTCAATTTCTTGGTCGTTTAAATGCAATATTCATAAGGAAATATTTCATGTTTGCGGTGAGAATTGTTTGTTGCATAAAGTGATACACAACTAGGGCGATAAATTCTGACGTTGACGATGTTGAACGTGAGGTGCGACTATGGCTGAGAGAGAAGCCCAAATACTTGTATGGAGCAGGTATTGGGTTATTGATAATGGGAAGGGATAATTGTATCAATGTTGTGCAGATTATGTTGAAAATAAAAACTGTTTTCACGTCAGTATTTCACTATTTTTAATAAACGATTGTGACCTACTTCTCTTACTGACTTACCCTCGTATTACTTAATATAAAGCGCTGTATGTGTAATCAGAACACAAGATGAGATTTGGAGAGTTTGCTGGATCAAGAAAAGTTACAATCACTGGTACAGTCGCGGGCACATGCGATTTTTAACGGCGGCATTGGAAGTCAATAGCCTCGTTACAACCCAAAAGTGACCGTCACCGTACATAATTACTATTATATTTCGCTCTACAAATCTTATCAGCGAAACTTTTATCTCAGTTAATTGGCCCGTAGGTAGCTCCGAATCCAATCTTTTCTCACTAAAACACATTTACATCATGTTTCCTACGGAACAGAGGGAGGGATCAGTATCTTAAAAGGAACAGGAGGCTAGCTTAAGGAGATTTCGTCCAACTTCTTGAAGTTTTAATAAATTCTAAGCCTTTGATGTGTGTAGCTTCAGAGCGTTGCGTTAATTAAGGGTATCCCAAAGATAGGATGATCAAGAGTGCAGTCGCCATAAGTTGGATGTAAAGAAGCCGGGGAACACGAAATAGGTCTTCTGGGAGAAGCAGGAGGACGATAAACTATCTGGGAAGAACGGGATCGGTTTTTGAACAGAGAGAAAAGATAAAGAGCTTCCAAGATAAAATTCATAGCATGTAAGACGGGTGAATTTGATAAAAGAGAATTTAATAAAGTAGACGGCGAGGATGGATGAGGAAAATAAACTGCCACAGAAAGGAATTTCTCTGAAATAAATAGTTGCCACAGTGTGGTGGTAGTAAAAGTCTTGGTGTATCCGCGAGGGATTTTTTCAAATATGTTATTGTGCTCTGCTCTTATAGCGTACGTATCAATGAACTCCTGACGTAATGAATGAATTCCAGTTTACGTGGATGTTTACAGTAGATCAATAGGTGTTTTGTAGCACCTACTGTTGTTAGTTGATGAACTGTACCGCTAAAGCTTTCTACTGTTTTTGATAACCCAATCACGTCTACGGTTTTCTATGGATCGCAGTGTTTCTCCAATGCACTTCTAAATCACTGGAAACGTGGTGTCGATAATTGTCCCACTGTTGCTGTACAGTAAGCCTACAATTGGGTTTCAGTACATTTTCTAGTTCACAGTAGAAGACAATTGAAAACAGTAGAATATGTTTATAAAGGCGATGAATAGCAAGTTCTGCTCTCGCCGTAGAGCTAGGCAACACACATAACGCAGTGCAGGGAAGTGGGTATTTCAGGATCTAAGTGCTACTTTGCAGGTGACTGCACAAATGGTAACAAAATATCACAGCAAATTAATGTTTCTCTGATCAACTATGCTACTAAAATGAGTTTTTTCTACATATTCACTGGCTCCGGTGTATTGAAACGACAGCAATGTGTTTTTGTGAGTGTGTGGATGGACTTCAAGCCACACACACGCACAAACATATATCAAAGGACCTAAACAGTGAATACCAGACACTGGAGTTCGTTATTATATAATTTCATGCCATCCCCGTTGAGGTCTCAAATCCGAAGAGGATCAACAGTGATAATAACAAGAAGTTTCTGCCATCTGTGAGCCATAAAATAAATAAGTTAGCCCTGTAATTAGCTGTGGTATTTCCTATAATTTTTAGCTTTCTTTAATACTAGGCTTAGACAAAAATTTAGTGTAAGAGTACGCGTATATGATTATTAATAATATTACACATTACACTAAGATCGTTAAAAATGAAAATTAAATTTCCATGTCCATAACAGAGATCAAACCCGGAGCATTAATATGTTTGTGAGAATTATGGCGTACAGACTATATCAAAGCAGCTGTTCATTTTCGTCATATTTCTCTCGAAGACAGCTCTACAAATGTTTCTGAGTTTGTAGCCAATGAATCATGACAACATGATTTTCCATGATCATGATGAAAGGACAGTCACATAGATACACCAATGTCCAAACTAGGACTCGACTCGAACCCGGTTCCTTATATGGCGAGATCGTAAGCAGATCTCCCAATACCCTCTCGTCCACAAGATGGCTGTAAATCATTCCGGGGCATATCTAGTTGTCTCATATCGTTATTGACCGCACCTCGAAAATCTGCCTTCTGTTATCAACAGGTTTCTTCACCTCTGTTAATCATATGCAGTCCTTACAACAGAATATACAGTTTTCTATGAAGTCCAAGCACTGGGAAAGAGATGTTCTCAGAGTGTGATGACTTTTTTCATACACGTGTCGAATCCTCTCTGGTGTAGTTCTTTCCGCAGTTTATGTGAACACGTACACAATACATCTGTTAAGTGTGCATAATATCTGAATGGATATTCAATTGTTTGTAAAGTTGTTATTGATAATTGGGAGTTCAACCATCTTAGAAATGGTTATTGTAAGTTTAGTATTAAATCGTTATTTTGTATCCTCGTTTTTATCTTTATACTGTGAAGTACCTACGTGTGCGAATCAATTAACCTGTGCGTGTGAATACACGACAGAGATCTATACATGGCGACGAGAATTTAGTTAGAAATCGAGGATAAGTATATTTCACTTCTGAGCTTCGTGTTATAGTGTAAATGTATAATGGCTTTAGTAGCTGGTTTTGATAAATATGATCCCCAAGATGGATCGATAGTAGCGTATTTGGAGCGCTTTAATAATAATTGTCAAACACAAGCTATTCCAGAGGACAAGAAAGTTCCTAGATTAATATCTGTCATTGGAAACAAGCCATATGAAGTTCTGCGTGAATTATTTGCACCTACATTGCCTCATGATAAATCCTATCAGGAAATTGCACAAAGATTAAAATCTTATTATAGTCCATCAAGCAACTATATTGTGCAAAGGTTAAAGCTTAGAAAATGTGTACAAGAAGAAGACGAACAAATAGAAGATTTTGTAAGGAGATTAAGAAAGATCGGAGAGCAGTGTGGTTATGGTGAGTTTCTTTCCATTGCTTTATTTGATTCACTAATTAGCGGAATCAGATCTAACACTATTCGTAAGAAACTCATTGCTGACAATGTAATGGAATTTGACAAAGCTTTTGAGGTAGCTAAGCAGATGGAAAAATTAGAAGCAGATATGAAGGAGTATTATGTCCAGTCCAATGTAAATTTTTTGAACACTAACCGCGCAAAGGTAAATAAGTACAAGGGCGATACGCGTTTGAACTCCGGTGGCAATTCTAATTCAAAACAGGATAGCTGGAAATTCCAAAATACTGTGTCAAGTGGATCCAATCTTAGGTTCAGACAAAATCAATCGGATAATGAGGGAAGTAAAAATGAACGGGAAAGAAAGCAACAATATTTCAAGCATTGCAGATACTGTAAGAAATTTGGTCACGATGTTTCCCAGTGTTTCAAGTTACAGCGCAATAAAGAAACTAATAGTACTAAACCTTATAGCAAGTACAAGGCTAACGCTGTACAGGCTGTTGAACCTGTTTCTTCGGATGATATCGGCAGTGAGGTGTTAGATATAAATGAATTAAGGGTTGGAATGATTACTATGGAAGTAAATGGAGAAAGTAAATTTATGCAAGAAAGATCGATTGAGTATAGTTTGTCCCAATGTAATGAAAGTTCAGTTTCGTCGCAACCATATCTTAAATCTGACCATTCTTCATTGCCTATGAAAATAGCTCATTGTGATAAAGCTACTAGTAAGTTTGTTTCTTCGTCCGAATATGTAATTGCTCTCAATGTTAATGATTCTATGTTGAACTTTGAAATAGATACAGGTTCACAAGTTTCGATTGCAAGTAAAACATTTTGTGACAGTCAACTGCATGGTTTGCAATATTTGTTAGCTGACTGTGTTTTACGATGTGCTAGCAGTATGACTTTGCCGTTAGTAGGAAAGGTTGCTGTAAGAGTTCGTTATGAACATGTAGATAAAACTCTAGACTTATATGTAGTCCCATGTGATTTAAAATATCCACTCATGGGAAGACAATGGATTAAGCATTTATTGCCTGATTGTCACATTAATCTATCTCAACTTAGGCCATCGTTGGAAGTGTATGAAGACAAGACTCGTGTTTCGTCTATGTTAACATCTGACAAGTTGAAATTTGTTCAAGGGCAAACTTTGGTTAAGTCGAAGGATACGACTAATGCTTCGTCTGTGTTAACAGCTGACAAGTTGAAAATTGTGCATGGGCAAACATTCATTAAATCACAGATGGTTAAGTGTGAAAATCTGATTGCATCTTATGATGTGCAAATATTAATAAAATTTATTAGGCACGAATATAAAGGGTTATTCGATAATGATTTGTCGCAGCCAATTAAACATTTTACCGCCACGATTCCAATAAAACAAGGCATTACACCAATTTTTAAGAAATTTTATAATGTTCCGTATGGTTTACGTGACAAAGTTAAGTCTGAATTAGGCAAATTGATTGAGCAATACATTCTAGAAAAGATTGACTCAAGTGATTGGGCGAGTCCTATGGTCGTTGTGTGTAAGAATGATGGTAATTTGAGGCTTTGCTGCGATTTCAAGAACACTGTGAATAAATATGTTGAAAATGTAACTTATCCATTGCCCAGGATAGACGAAGTGTTTCCAAAAGTTAATGGATGTGATGTATTTGTTACCTTGGATCTCAGAAGTGCTTACCTTCAAATAAAACTTGATGATCAAGCCAAACAGTTACTAGTAATGAATACCCCATGGGGATTGGTACAACATACTAGATTGCCATTTGGTGTACGGATCGCATCACAAATATTTCAAAGAACTATTGAAGGCATACTACAGGGATTAAATTTTGTCATTCCATACCAAGATGACTTACTTATTGTTAGCAAGGGTTTAGAACAAGCAGTATCCAGAACACTTGAAGTTTTAAACCGTGTGAATGAGTACAATGTTAAGGTTAATTGGAGCAAGTGTTCATTCTTCAAAAACAAAATTGATTATTTAGGATACACTTTAAGTAAAGAAGGAATACATCCTTCTGAAAAGAAGCTGCATGCATTGATACAATGTCCAAAGTCTTGCAACACCAAACAATTAAAGGCTTTCCTTGGAGGTATTAATTTTTACAAAAGATGTGTGCCTAGTCTGTCAGTTATCTTGTCAGATCTTTACAATTTATTAAAGAAAAATGTGCGATGGCAATGAACAAACGATTGTCAGCGGCAATTTGAGGCAGCTAAACTGGCTTTGCAAAATACCAAGGTCCTTGTTCCATACGACCAGAATAAAGAAGTTAGTTTACAGTGTGACGCATCTCAAAATGGATTAGGTTCGCAATTATGCAATAAAGTACAAGTGGAATTGCGTACGATTGAATGTATTTCGTGTACGTTAAATAAGCATGAGGTTAAGTATCCTATGCATGAAAAGGAAGCTTTATGTATCGTATATGCAGTGAGGAAATTCTAAAAATACGTACAAGGTAGATCGTTTGAAATATGGACAGATTCAATGCCAGCTAAGGAATTGTTAGCTATGGAAAAACCAATTCCTATTATGGCGTCGCCACGCATTCAAAGGTGGTGCTTATTTTTGCTTTCACATATAAACTAATATGTACTAAAAAGGTTGAACTTGCAGACATGTTATCAAGGTTGCCACTTCCTGGCGAATTCATGAACCAGATACAGGTCAAGACGGCGGATCAGTTTTCTGCGATGAAGACTTATTCATTACAAGAAAAAGTGGAAGTAATGGCAGTGTTTCTGTGGCGCCGGAAGCTTCTACGCCAAATGACAAACCGTCTACATCGTACTTGGATGATTCCTGCAGCCAACATCAGCGACAACAGCAGCATCAGTGTAGGAGGTCCTCTCGACAGAGAAAACCGCCTGATAGACTGAAATATAACTAAGTCAAATAAGGAAGAAGGGGAATGTTAAGTGTGCATAATATCTGAATCGATATTGAATTGTTTGTAAAGTTGTTATTGATAATTGGGAGTTCAGCCATGTTAGAAATGGTTATTGTAAGTTTAGTATTAAATCGTTATTTTGTATCGTCGTTTTTATCTTTATACTGTGAAGTACCTACGTGTGCGAATCAATTAACCTCTGCGTGTGAATACACGACAACATCATGCGTCTTAACATATCATATTTACCATATCAGCAGCTCACTAAAGTTTCACATCACTAATTACTAGAATAGTATGCACAACATACATGATACAGTTTTCATAAAACTCACACTTTTATGTTAGATATCCTGCACTCTATTACATTTTATATATTACTGAGGACATTTTGAACAACACATATACGGTATCCGTGTTCTAGACATCGGAACGTTTGTCCCGCTTTCAAACTCTATAATGAGAATCCCCTCAAATATTGTATTTTCCTGTAGGAAAATACTCTAGAACAATGCTTCTGCTGATCTCGCGTAAAAGAAATGCATACACGAACTTCTATGACAATCATATACAGCGTCGTCCATTAATGATTACAGGCTTAAAATGACTATTAGATCTGGAGCTTTGTAACCGATTTAATTTGATCTGTGCAACAATACAACAGTTTGAATTACTTCCAATATTATTTGTTGATATGAGCTTTTAATAGTAAAAGCAAATAAAAGGCAAAAAAAAACGGAAACAAATCATATAGGATCTACAGGAGGAATTAAACCCCTATGGTTATTTGCAATGTAAATATTTGTAAGAGAAAATTCTGATGCTATACGAACTGCTACAAAATTAATGGTTAAGCTAGAACCGTGATTTCCAATCAATGGATTGTTTGCATTAGATTAAGGGAGGATTAAAGAGCGTTATTTTTTATAACCATCGTTTCTTTTTTAAATGCAATTTCTGTTGTTACACGTCGGAGCATAGCATATATATAGCCTACGATGAGATGTGTTATACGTAAAATTATTGTTATAGTGAAGCTTATGTAGAATATCGATAGCCGCGGTGGACCAGTCGGTCTGGCTGCCACCTCGAGACTCGGGTTCGATTTCTTGAATGGATGATTTCAGTTGTGATTTTTTTTTCAAGCAATGCTCTTGCATAAAGCGACTCTGAGGTTTACACAGCCTCTAATAAGTTGATAACCGGGGAAAACCCTGGGGGCGGGAGGTAAATAAGTCTGAGCGTGGTGCTGATCACACCATCTCCACACATGTCTAATTGTGTGAATACACCTTCACGCCCAAGATCTCGCTACCGAATTCCCGGAATCAAATCCAGGCCTGGGTGTTATTTGTGAGTGTCATCAGCCTCATCACATTATTATCATTTATCCTCGTAGCTGTCATTAGCTAAAAATGGAAGAAAAGCCACGCTATATAACAAAAATATAAACACAAGTTCACTTTATGCTCGAATAGGATAATCGGAAGTAGATTTACAGTTTACAGTGGAACAAAAATACAAACACAAGTTCACTTTATGCTCAGATAGGATAATCGGAAGTAGATTTACAATTTAAAGTGGAACAAAAATACAAACACAAGTTCACTTTATGCTCAGATAGGATAATCGGAAGTAGATTTACAGTTTAAAGTGGAACAAAAATACAAACAAAAGTTCACTTTATGCTCAGATAGGATAATCGGAAGTAGATTTACAGTTTAAAGTGGAACAAAAATACAAACACAAGTTCACTTTATGCTCAGATAGGATAATCGGAAGTAGATTTACAGTTTAAAGTGGAACAAAAATACAAACACAAGTTCACTTTATGCTCAGATAGGATAATCGGAAGTAGATATACAGTTTAAAGTGGAACAAAAATACAAACAAAAGTTCACTTTATGCTCAGATAGGATGATCGGAAGTAGATTTACAGTTTAAAGTGGAACAAAAATACAAACACAAGTTCACATTATACTCAGATAGGATAAACGGAACTGAATTTACAGTTTAATGTAGAATCCAAAATCACTGTTTCATATTCCTCCACTGGAAATATGCATTGCATGGCAAGAGCGCACATGTACATATTCCATGTTGTTCATCACGCATACAGTAAAGATGAGGATGGAAGATGATATGATAAAATTGATGAACAGATGCTGAGTAATGAACAACTACATATGCAGTGATCGAATTGGGCCGATATGAGCCGGTATGGCATACCGGTAGTAAATTAAGATGCCAGAAAGCATACCGGCAGTACATTTTAAAAATTGGCACTTATTCATTGGAGCTGATCACACAAGTACTTACGCAATGGCCAACAATGTACTCGCTCATTTCTCTCACTGTGTCTTTCTTGCACACTTATCATAACTGCCCACGCACATTTTCAGTTGTGATCTCGATTCTTGTGATCGTGGATTGAAGTGTAAAAACAAACGCTTTAAGATGTTATTGTACTGTATAAATGTTTGTGTTTCGTCCAGTTGGTGTCACAGGCTGACTTGTGCAATATATTCATTTTTCGTGTGTGCCACAAGTGAAAAATGAGTTTAGATTTGTGGCTAAAACGGACACCTTCCAACAAATAGATGAGTCCAGTTTTAGTAAACTTACTAATTACTGTATTTATTTGTTTATTATTTAGGCCTATACCTATTTACTAAACATGACACGCCCGTCACCCATATTACGCAGCTTGTCTTAGGAACTTCTGCAGTAGTGAGTGTTTTAATGTCTAATACATTATTAGTTATTACAATTCATGCGTGGCAGAAATAGAAAGGGAGCGCAATTTATGGTGATAAAAGAGAGAATGAGAATCGATGTATTATTTAAGAAATCACAAAATAAATATGGTGTCAAAAGACAGGTCTGTGCATACGAGCTTACAGGCAGTAATTTATTTCCAAATGAACACTACAACCCAGACCATATGTTGAGTTTAAATGCGCTAGACCTTAGTGAAATTAACTCCTGTAAAATCTCATCTGTAATTCAGCCTTGCACTTTTTCATGCGATTCCCAGTACACGGCACTCTCATCTTAATTAAAACTTCTGAATTGCGAATTTGCAGCGCTTTAATTTATAAGATTTGTACGGGTTTCATTTCCCCCTTAGCTCGGTTTTCTTTAATGCTTGAAATCAGTGTTGAAGTGCTTCACTTTGCATGAGCTACGCACTTTTTTCCTTCCTTTCACGGAATATCTCCACAATGAAACGGAAAGTCACCGCACCCAGACTCACGAGGGTTCTTTTTTTCTTTCTCGTGTTTGCTCTTTTTCAAATATTCATCTTCTGTGTGCGCTGCGCCGTCCCTGGGGAAGAGCGTGTACAAACAAAGGCAGGGTGGTTATTTGCTTAGGAAAGAAATTTGCTCACAGTTTCGTTCGCTTTTGTAATGAACGAAAGCATGTTGTAGCTGCGTATACACGGCGAAGAAAAGTCGCACAATATATATTTTTTTGAAAATTCGTCTCCTTTTTGGTTGGTATTGGAGGAAGGAAAGAGATGTTAAGAAAATAAATATTTGTGTCGTTACATTAGATCTGCATAAGTAATATATTCGCAAAGTTGTATGCTGAAATTCTAAATACAGAGTGTCCCATAAATTGAGGACTAGAAGTGGTAAACGTTGTAAGTGCCAAAAGCGAAAGTGTTGGGAAATCGCATCGTTCCGCACATCAGCCCGTAAGAACGTGCACACTAGTGACCTCTTTACACGCCCTTTGAACTACTTAGAGGACTACCAGCCACATTTCACGTTTACCACATTATAAAGCATGGCACATTTCACAGTTTAACGTGGAAAACGGTGTTTGAATTACTGTGGCACTTACTGCATTTACCAATTTTAGTTTTCAATTGTGTCCACAATTTTGATAACTGACTTGACCTAGCAGGAAAGCCAAGAGCACAAATTTTTAAAGAACGTCTATTGCTCAAAATACGTGTTCTGAAACGTATTTACTGCGCTAAATATGTTAATATAATGAACATTTAAAGTATAATAAGATCTGAACCGCTGTGCAGTGTGTCTGAAACTATAATCTAACCTGAGCCGCTTGATTCCACAGAAACCGGCTTTGCCTTTATGTTGTAAGGGGATCCTGTATTTAGTTCATCACACCTAATTAGAAGCATCACTATACCCCATTGTTGGTCTCCTACGTATAGAACCTAAATGTGTCAATCGACAGAAATATATTGACTCACGTAACACATTGATGTTCATAAACTGCCAGGAATGCACTTTTTGGTGCATCAAAAGACACACACAAATGCATCAAAGTACTTTTGTTGCTACGGCGTTCGATGCAATAAAAATGCATCAGTTGAGAAGATCAGACACGATCATAATACGTACGAATTGATTGAACAAAAAGGACTCATCGAGGACGTGGTGGTGTCCCAGGTTCGATACCCGGTGGAGACACAAGTGGTTCGGATCCCACTCTAAACTGTATGCTCAGTCCCGATTAGCCTTCCTGTACATAAAGTGGACTTAAAACCAAAAACTGATTCAACAATAGTACATCAGCCCTGACTTGATCAATTTCAAGTGGGTGCAGTTGGTTTGATCGATTGATTTGCTTTATTTTTACTTTGCTTTTTGTGTCACTTTTGGCTAATTTGCGAAGATGGGAATGAGTGATGATATGATGAAATTGATGAATGGACACTCACAAACATCCATGCCCAGGCCGGGATTCGAAGCCGGGATCCCGAACGTCGTAGCGAGATGTGCTAACCACTCCGCTACGGGGGTCGGCGGGTGCAGTAGGATCTTAACCATCGTGCAATGTGCCTCCAATGCGGATCAAACCCGGTATACCATGATTACAAGGCGGCAGCGTTATCCGTCAGTCTGTCTGTCTCTTTATGTCGGTAAAATTCCATTTATTGGTGCGCGCAATTGTGTAGATTAATGGGACGCTTAACATTCAAGAATTTTGATCTCACTGAAACTGGAAACCCCACAGAAGTCCCCTTTCTCTCCATTCCCACATGGTAATCTCCTTGCGTCCTTATCAGCTTCTCTTGATACTCTCTTCCAAATTATCTCAAGGAATTTACAGGATTGTTTTGTGTTTCTCTGAAGAGAAGGCAAATTCCAATATTCACGAGATGGAAAATTATATCTCGGAATTACCCCCTCAGAGTTTTCGCTTTCCACTGGAAGTTCTGCGAGGTAACAGCTTGTGATTTCTTCCACTAATCTTATCTTCGTTTCCTTTATTCCTCTCGCTTTGTTCTCTTTCTTCTCCGCTTCCGAGATTGTGGAAAATCCACTGCGTAAATAAATAACAGACCTTCAACGGTTTCTATTATTTTGTTTTCTCAAAGTAGCGGGAAATGTGCTAAACTTAATTATATCTGCAGCCTGTGCATTTGCAACTGTGTCTTGGAAAGGGACCGATTTTCGCAGTCTTGATTTTTCTTTCTCTAACCTGAGGGTAGAGAATTTGTATTTCTGTTTATTTTTCGTAGTTTTTATACGTCTCTGCGATGAAGATGAGATGAAAGAACAAGCACAGTGAAATGTTTATGTCTTATAAAAGACTCGAACCTACGTGTGCTGTACTTACTATTCCCCTATTACGTTACTGAGCATCCATTATTCTGTAAAAACGAAGTTTACGTAAAAAAAAACACGATATTTCTGATAGCTCCTTTCCTATTTGACAGTTCCGATCCGATCTTGCCCATAAATAAAGGGTTATTCATAGAGAAGGAACAGATTACAATTCGCAGGCGCCCGTGGCAGAGTGGTTAGCACATCGCGCTACGACGCCAGGGGCCCCAGGTTCGAATCCTGGCCTGGGCATGGATGTTTGTGAGTGTCCATTCATCAATTTCATCACATCATCACTCATCCCCATCTTTGCAAATTAGCCAAAAGTGGCAAAAAAAAGAGAAGTAAAATAAAGCAAATCAATCAGATTGCAAGTCTTTATTGTGAACACACGGTAAAAGATGCCAATATGCCTTACAAGAGTGTGTAAGAATTAACGTTTTATGCACTCAATAGGCCCATCTAGTTCCCTGCACTTTTTGACACTAGGTGTAGTGCATGTGTATCTCGGTGTCAGGTTGGTGCAAGCAAATGACGTTCAACCAAGTAGATGAATAGCGGTGTTCAAGTTCAGAAGATTCAACAAATGCCTGTCTGCTTCTTTGAACGTTCACTTGATTAGTTAGCACGTACCAAGTGATCATACACCACACACTACAAGGCTCCAGAACGTAGTGCAAACGGTGCAGACACCAAGTACACTACTTGATACCAAATCAATGAAGTAGACGAGTCGGTGCTACACCATGTAACCAACTAGACACCCGAATGCAGAGAGAGTTAAAAAGTACAGCGATCTAGACGGGGATAATATGAGCACAATGTGTGATGGAGCAAACGTCCAATTCCTTCTACACGCGCTTCAACTGGTCTACTATTGACTCCATCGCAACAATTAGACGTTTGCCGGTAGAGTTGGGCGTGAACAGTGTTCTTTATGTACCCCCATAGATAAAAATCGCAGCGGGAGACCCAGGCGACCATCAACAATGCACAAGATCATGGTGTCCATCTCATCCAATCCCGGAACGCAGAAAAACGTCTCCTGGGGAGCATGTTGCTCTCAACGCCTCCTGCGCTACCTTGAGGGATCCAATTTAAATTCTGCATGGGTTACTAAAACTTTGATTCTTACTCTCTCCGGTGACGTATAGCACATGTATTTCCCTTTTGCCATGTGTTCATAATAAAAACCTTTAATTTGCTCCTTCTTTTTGAATAGCCCTGTATATTGGTCTTAGCTGTACAGCCAAGACCATCTTCAGGTTCAGGTCGCAGCGCTCAGTCAAGACGTCATCATCTTGGAGGCGATCGTCTTCACGGTCGTTTAAACCCATTGTCGTATTTTTATCGTAGAGAATTAAGGTATATTCATTTCTTTTATGATGATGAATTTTGACATTGACTGCCCGACGAATATAGTTGGAAGAAAATAGTAGAACATTGAATATTTACACTAAAATTTCCATTCAGGAATTCACTATGCCGATCACAAAAATTCCTACCATAACACAAGGAAAGATTTTAAAACCCTTAGAAACTTTCTGGTGGAAAAATTAACTATTGTATTTCTTTGAAAAATATTATTCGGTTGTCACCTACAGTAAAACTCGTTACAGCTCTTGTATGAACTTTTGTATGTAAAAATCAATCAAAACCCCGCATGTTAGGTTGACCGTAAACTTGCCAAGATACCTAATCCTTTAACTTTACCCAAACTACAGCGCCTTGAATAACGTAGTGTGGAAAACGACCCAAGAAACTGGTTCCCCAGACGGATGAGAAACATAGATGGCAGTGCGATCAATGTCGGTTCTAATTTTCTTATGAAGGTAATGCGGCTTTGTTAGTTTTTGGAATATATTATGCAGATTTGTTTGTCTTGAAAGGCGGTACGTGAATTGATGGAAACAGTTATATTTGTGGAGTGATTTGCAGTCACGAAATGACATTAATTTGGAAAGAAAAGTAAAATAAAATTAATAAATAAATAGCATGCGTAACACAAGAAGAAACATCGCAAAGTGATCCCGGATGTCAGGTGTTGGATTGTGTACTAGAGTTTTATTTTTCTATGTTATTAGAATATAAAAAGTATCCTGAGAGATATTTCATACCGAGGCGACAAACCACAAGTGTCGCTTGGAAGCGAGCAGTCCGTAATCAATGCAGCCTTTCGAACCGTAGGGACACAAGCTCTGACTGCACCGTTTCCTCAAGCAAATTTTACACCAAAGCGACACGCGACAAACGATACGAGGATTTCACACCAAAGCGACACGGGTCCTTCGGTCCAAGGCAACTTTCACACCGAAGCGACACATGTTGCTTGGAAACGAGCCAATCAAGAGCAACATTTCACATCGTAGCGGCATGACGGGAAGCACAGGAAAGCGTTCGGTTGGTGAAATCCTCAAGCGATAAGTGTCGCGTGCCCTTTGTCGCTTTGGTGCGCAATCTCCCTAAAGCAAGACACTCATTGCATCGCGCATGCGCGAACAACAAACCACGGCAACATGTTGCAAGCTATTGAGGAAATGGCCCAGTTTGAGCGACGCACAAACGACAAAGCGACACGTGTGACCAGTAGCGTACGCAGGATTTCATCAAGGGGGGTGTTATCTCGAAAACTTTCTACAAATTCACATTACCATTGTTTTATTATACTTTAATTAATTAATAATAATAATAAATTAATTATTAATTCTTATAATTAATTAATTAGTTTAATTACTACTAATGCAGCTGCTATTTATGAAAGAAATAGAACAAAATTACAATTCTTTTGTTTCAAAATAATTGTCTAGTCAACGGTTATTTGTATATGATAAGTGAGACATTTTAAGTGTGAAGAAAATCCATAAAAACAAGCAAATATATTAAATTTATTGAAATAATCGAAATATGAAACTCATTCAAGGAGCCGCGCTGGTCTAGTCTGACAACTTCGTGGGATATCCGGGTTCGATTCCCGGAATTGGTTGGAATTTATCCAGCCTTGTCTCCGCACCCAGCCTATGGGTATCTGAGAGCAACCTTGGGGGATGAAGGCTGCCGGAGCATGGTGCTGATCACATCACCTGCAAAATAGTTCGAGATCAAGAATCTTTGGGGCCCACCACACCACTATGTGTGACTTCATGGCACGGTGCTATATACACGGGGGAATTTACATTACCTCTACCTATGGAACTCACCCAGGGTGATGATGAAGCGCGAGAATACATGTTGCTAAATTCCACTGAGTCTATGTTTTCGTTGTAAAGTAAGTTTATAGACATTCCAACACATTTATCCCTTCTAGGTGATTCACAAAAGACTTCTTCGACATTATTTAATGATGTGGATGTAGACTCAGCATCACTTGAGAGTTCACAAGGGGATGTGAAATCAGTACCGGGAAGAACGTTTGCAATAAGGACGAAGCAAGGAATTTTCACAATTCTCGCAAGAGTCACTGCGCGACTTTTTGCAAAAGAAAATAGCAAAATTGAACTTTGCGGCCGCTTAGATTGTGTTTGGAATGTTGTGTTTTTCTTCATGCTGCATGGGAATAATAATCCAAATTATTATTATTATTATTATTATTATTATTATTATTATTATTATTATTATTATTATTATTATTATTACTGTCGCAGATCTTTGACTGTGATAAATTAGCCATTTTTAATTTTTTCTACAGCATTTTCCATAATATTTCAAGAGCTCAAGGGGGGGTTTAAACCCGGTAACCCCCCCTTGCGTACGCCACTGCGTGTGACTTATCGTGTCGCCTAGATCTGTTGTAATGTGCGGTTTTTCGTGTCGCCTATCTGTTGTTCGCACAATTAGCAGCGAACGCTTGCCAATAGACTGAAGCCACCATGTCGCTTTCACTTAGTTGGGAACTCCCTCTTTAGCGCGTCGCTTCGGTCTGAGCACCCTTCCTTTAAGGAGCTTTCCGACCGAAGTAACAAGTAGCACGCGAATACGCCATATGAACGTGTCGTTTGCTGTTTGGACCCTCATGTGCAATGAATGCTATTTTACTGTCTGGAAGTGTGTGTCACTAGTGTGACAGTGTGAACATCCCGTGTCGCTTGTCCCATTGGTTTGAAAGTTTCCTTACACTTATGTCGATGGCACTAAGAAAGTTTTGTGGGGTTCCCCTTGTCGTTTCATGGAATCATCATTATCATCATCGCCGCGATTAGTTTAAAGCGGAAGAAAAGAGACAGTAAATATCCAAAATACAAATGCTTCAGTGTGTATATCTTTAAAAGAAATGATGATGATAATAATAATGAACCTAATTCATACACAAAAATTTAGTTGCCAAGAGCATTCCAAGGGTATTTTTTCTCCCGTATTATTAACGAAAGTATGACGATAACAGGACGTGGTCGACTGTCTAGAATGTTCGATAATATCTTCGCGACCACTGTACCAAATATCATAGCAATTATCACATTCATAGAAATGCTTCATGTAAAAGAATCAGACGTTGCAGCGAAAACTCCATTTGCTTCCATTATAACCAGATGAATACCAAGCACCGGGTTCAACACGAGCGCCTCTAGCGGATCATTTTCGAGTGGAACCAGCCAGAGCGCGCAGAACTGTGCCGTTTTCCACACTACGTTATTCAAGGCGCTATACCCAAACTTAATCAACCAGATAATGCAGATATTATGTGTAGTTATACAATCTCAATACAAAAACTAAACCTAAATCACTTGTCAGTTGTCACATTGTAATTTCGACCCTTTTGACTTTATTGAACGAAATATAATAAACAAATTGAATCTTCTCATTGTCGTTAGTAAGATCTGTGACAGAGTTTCAACATTTTCATTGAAAAAAAAACAGTTTAATATTTTGATCTTAGCGTTCATTTGGAAAATAAACATTTGGAATATTTCCTTGCACTGTGTTTACACTCTGTTAATAAAATCGTGAAGAATGTTAGTGAATTATGAAACATTATCACTGATTTAATAATGGAAATTACGAACATAGAAGCCTCACAAAGACAAAATATAGAATAACAGTTCACATGAAACAATTTTATAAAATTTATTACACTAGTCCATATTAACATAGCTAGGTAACAAAATGCTTTCTGTGTAAAACATTTGTGTTTGAAACATAAGTAATATATTCTTGGATAATTTTACACTCGAATATTTCATCGACGTTCTTGTTACACATCGTATCCTTGTATTATAATTCATAACAAATCTTTCCTTAGCCTCCGATTAGCCTAAAGAAGCATAAAAGTGGAGTAAAATAAGAATGTACACATGTATCAATTTGGCCCAGTTGTATAGCTCTCTTTAATTAAGCATATTTTGAAACTGAAAATTTGTGTACATTATTTGAATATGCTATCGAATGCTTCCATAACATTTACACTAACAAACTGCTTTGGTAGACATGACCGTAATATTTTAAACGTTGACTAAATCTTGAAACAAATTATTTTGCAATCATAAGCAACAATGCATCTTCTTAAAGTTAGTTTTAACGTTGTGATTCAGATAAATTATTTGATATTTCTAAAAAAAAATGTTGACACAAGATAAAATTTGACCAAATCTAAGAGTATATTAGATGCCTATTCCGGACATATGAAATCTTTACATCATGACCTATTTCTGTTAATTATTTATGAGTATAAAACCTTTGTTACTTAACTTGTATATTGATGTAAAAGATCCCAACTTAAACCGCCAAACCCTGGAATCGAACATGGGTCTACCGTGTGGAAGTCAGACGCCTTATCAACTGTGCGTATACATACAAACGCACACAAGTGTACTATTTGAAAAATTTCCTGTCGGTAGAATTCTAATAACTCTTGAAGCATAAATTCTTTGTGATCCCCCACCCCCCGCCGAAGTACCAAAAAGTAGAAGCCATAGGGGAGAATTCTCTCTTATCTTCATTGTTGTTGAAATATGAGTAAATGTTATAAAACATATTACAGAGACAGGATGTTCTCGTAAGTTTGGAATGCAGAACTTAAAAGAATTCAATTTCTTGCCTCATCCGATGGAAAGATACCAGCCTGGACAGCCGGATCAGAATCGTGTGTAGGCGAAAGACCTTCAGAACACCGAAATAAACCCGAAATAATCCCACTTTCTCGCTTCATCCGTTTCAAGGTTGTTGCGTCCTCATCACGGCATAGCGAATGCTCATTTTACGCCTATTGTGCTCTCCATCACTGTGCTGTATCAACTTAGGATAAACGCCAGACGCGATTGAGCTCCTCGTTAAAATTCTGACAGACAACTGATTTCCTGCAATCCGCGTCAGCTCGAACTCCATTCGGGAGTCTTTATTTCTTAAGCAAATTCATCGCCGGAAAGAGAGAGAGAGAGAGAGAGAGAGGAAACGCTCCTCCACTCTTTCCTGCTTCATCGGACCACTTGATTGCCTGTTTGGATTCTCTCTGATTGAACCCCACGCATGGTTTGCTTAAAGACCGGCCCTTTCCTCTTCAACTCCTCACAAACGCAGCTGGAGCAAGCAGTTTCCGCGATGTTTGCTTTGTGAGGGAAATTGAAAACCGGGGGTAAACAAATGACCAAGAGACGAGAAATAAAAACAAGAGAAAGAGGCAAAAAAGAGAAAAGCACCATCAGGAGTAAAAATCAGATAGGACGGAAGCATACAGATCAAAAGATTATATATACACCTAGGTGTATATATATATATATATATATATATATATATATATATATATATATATATATATATATATAGAGAGAGAGAGAGAGAGAGAGAGAGAGAGAGAGAGAGAGAGGCTATGGGTTTTATTCCGCTTCAACTGACGGTGCTCGTTCAGGCTTTCAAGTACAAGATGAATAACAACAAAATGGACTAAATGCACGCGTATGAAGCAGTGAATTTGAAATTTTGTGCGTGTGTGTGTCTTTGAGCCTGTGCAAGAGCAAGCGTTCCCTCAAGAATTTTGCTTCCCTCGGTTTTTTTGTTCCACGAAGCTCATCTGTGAAAAGAGAATTCGGATTGTACAGTTAGGGGAACAGCATATGTGCAAATTTCAATGTGCATGACATCGAAAAATGTCACCGTAAGTTCAAATGTGTTTTCGTTTTACATGGTTCATCTTTACAAGTAATTGTTGCAGTGACTAAACTATGGTTCCTATTTAATGTTATATACTATAATACCGTGGATATTGGGAAGAAAACTGTCAAGATGGGCAGTGCACTTCTGTGACGAATAAATGCCAAGGAGGAGTGGATACTTATCTGAAACTTTTTATGTAATTGCTGCATGCAAATTATTACCATACAAGAAAGTTTAAATCTATACTGTCCGCAGGTCATTTAATGTATTCTCGGAATTTGGATCATTTTTCTGCTAGCCATGATTGAACTGCAGCGTCCAATTGGGTGACGAAGTACTCATTCAATTAGCTAATAGAAAAACATATTTTCTTTATCTGAAGATACTTAGTCAATGGAGATAGTGTAAATAATGTTTATTACATAAACACAAAACCTTTATTAAACTGTAGGAAACTCAACATTTTAAACACAGCTCTGAGGTTGGCCTTTTCTTTTCGAGATATTGAAGACAATATTTTGTATTTTGTATTATTAATAATAAATTATACTAACAGCCCTTGCGGGCCAGGCCCTACCTATCGACTGCCGGTCTCACTCCCATATACCTCAGCAGAGGTGGATCATCCAACCAGTTATGGGTTGACGTGTGGTCAACTCGACGAACCCACAGTCGTTGTTGTAAGTTTTCTATGACCGGGTTATGCAACTAATTCGTATCTCCTCAATTTCCTCACGATGGTGGATGGCCACCGGTCCCACTGAAATCTCAGGAGAAAAGTTGTTACGCTTCCCCCAGGAGACTCGAAAGAGCGCGCGTCCCGTAGCCGAAGCCAAAAGTCTGGCGCCTTAGACCGCATAGCCACGGTGAGGTACAATTTCTGATTATTTGTCACTTTTATTATTCCTGCGTATTTTAAAGCATCTTCATAATCTTCTCAGCAGCAACGTTGTCAGTTTTTTTTCTGCATGCTCAGAATTGTGCGTGGTTATCTTGTTCAGATATCTTCATAGTACATGGAATATGTCGAAAGTTATAACTCGACGCGTTATTGGCAGGGCTACCACGGCTCGTGACTTCCCCATGCCCTATTATTTCGCACCAAAAAACAAGGCATATTTCAACGTCTCCACCGTTCCCACCACTGTGCCATCCGAAAGGAGCAGCAGGGCGCAGCAGGGCGCAGCAGGGCGCAGCAGGGCGCAGCAGGGCGCAGCAGGGCGCAGCAAGCGAATCATCTTGGAGGAGATTGCGGGGACGAAGCCCCCGCCACCAATTACAAAGGCTTGAGGGCTGCCGCAGTCTCCGTTGATTAATTAAATTCTCTTGAGCGGGCGCCTTCGCCCCTCTCCTGCTGGTAACCTCAATATGTGCATAAACCAAGAGGTGCTTTAAGGGTTCGATCACGTGCTTCAATATCGACCCTTCATTGACAAGAATGTCTACGTCACCAACATCCAGAGACCATTTAGATCATATTAAATTGCAAAGGAAGGAAAATATAGAAAGAGAATCAATGAAAGGTGTTGCATTAATTCCTTAACTCGTCGTTGTTCTTGAACTTGCCGAATTTTTATTGGTTGCCACCTTTTCTAAAATACGAAACGGAGGTCCCTGGACATTTCACCATACCGTGAAGGTATATGGAAAGAGAGGGGTAAGTGGAGATAGGTCTACACATATTTAAAATAGCGGAAATTTGTGGAGGTGATGTGATTAACACCACGCTCCGGCCACCTTTACACTTCCAGGTTGCCTCCAGGTACCCACTTATTTGAGGCTGAGTGCACGTCAGAGCTACAGCAGCTAAGTGTGGAGTGGCTGGTATAAACAAGTGCCTATCCGGCCTCAGTGGTGTAGTGGTTAGCACAGCGTGCTACGATGCCAGGGCCACTGGTTAGAATCCCGGCCTCGGCATGGGTGTTCTTTGCGAGCGCCCCTTCATGAATTTCATCATATCTTTACTCATCTTAATCTTTGCGAGTATCCAAAAAGTGGGAGAAAATCGAAGTAAATTAAACTAAATCAATCCATAAACAAGTGTACTGCTTACGTTAACACTCTTTACAGCATGTTTATGATTGGTTAAATTAGTGGTGATGGCATGTTTTTTGTGGAACGTTATTTTAAGACAATGAGTTACGTGAAATGCCAGTCAATGACATAACTCGGTCGTAACGTAGTGAATGCTGGTTACAACAAACCAGAGCAACTTGCCATGTTGCTTTGTTCACTATGCTTTTAGAGTTCCTCGGTAAGGGAATAATTTAAAGGGCGTTTCATAAAGTGCGCAGGTTTTAAATTACTTGTCATTTTTTGTTTGAAAGTTGGCAACAGTGTTATTATCATTTTCGCTATCTCTTATCATTCCGATTATTAATTGAGCAATTGTTCTTTTCTTTCTCAGATGGTCAGTTGAGTTGCCAAGGAGCGGTTCACTATCGACCAACGCGTCGTTATCTTGAAAACACATTACAGAAACGGGGAGGGGAGTCCTATACACAGTTCGTAAACTTCGCGCGATCTTCGGACGTAACAATGCCCCCACTGCAACAACAGTTATGAGGTTGGTGAAGAAATTCGAGATATCCGGGTCAGTTTGTACCCTAAATTCGCCTGGGTGAGAACGTAGTCGTCGCACAGAAGAAAACATTGCAGTAGTGCAAGACTGTGAATGTTAGCCCCCGTCGTTCACAACACTTGGGAATATCGGTATCCTCATTTAAACGAATACTGAGAAAAGACTTTCATATGCACCCATACAAGGTTCAGTTGACGCAAGAGATCAAAGCAACCGATCATACGAAACGAAGAAATTTTGCACAGTGGATTTTGACAAAACAAGTGAGGACGGGTATCTTGCAAGAAGAGTAATCTTCAGTGACGAGACACATTTCCACCTCTGAGGTTTTTTTAACAATTTTTTTCACTATGAAATCGTAGTGAATGTGTAAAATAATAAAAACATAAATATCAATTTTCATGCAATTTAGGCTGAGTTATTGCATTTTCAAAACCTTCACACTTTATGAAACACCCTTTATAATGGATTGAACTCGGTCAGACCTCCTGACTTAACAAATCCAGACTTATTATATTAACACCTTTAAAGCTATCTTACGAACACCACCAACTGAAGACCAAAAACATCACTGCTGCAATCGATCACATAACTGCACAAAACTACTTACAAGTACGTCCAGAAATATGGTGAGACGTGTTACAAATCTCTGAGGAACACAATAGAAGTCAGATGTAGAACTTACTGTAATTTATAGTACGTTCAATCAAATATATCAGTACAGGGTGGCTCAAATGAAACTATAGCCATAGTGGCCCAAATGCAAATGGGGAGGCAAATGTAGCTTCGAACTGAGGGTGGTTATTTCCAGCACCTGTTGCAGGCAAGGTCTTGGACTCTATTGCAGTAAATAAAACTGTGCTTACTTGATCCTTTCATTTGGTATAGTTTTCTTTGGGCCACCCTGTATAAATATCCACTGTCTACAATTAAGTTGAACATTCTGTAAATTAAAAGATAGACTATGTATTCATATCCACGATCTATTTTAGGCTGAACACTCTGTACATTAAAGGGTTTACGCTCGTGGTTAATTAGAATGATGTACGTGAACTATAAAATTCTAATAAGCGTGTTTGGAGTGGCTAAAAAAATCCGCATGTAGAATGTGTCGGTTCGCAGGAAAGTGAAACTGGAGTTCATGGTGGGCCACCGCCTCACTCGTCCCCTTCACAACCGGGGACGACGCTCGTGGATGTTCTGAACTAGAAGGCTGTGAAGCCTGCGTCGCTGAAAACAAATATCTGCTTCCCTTTGAGCCACTTTATCTTTGACTCACACGTGAATCACGGTGGGGGACCACAAAAGGAATTCGAAACTTCCAGGCTCTATCTCGGTGTGTGCACAAGCCCCCGCTTTATCACGCCAGCAGACTCAAGTTGATCCCCGTAAAATGACACCTGTTTCATTATCTGTTGGTTCTCCGGCTCTCCCTTGTTGTTTCCTGTCTTCCCGCGGACACCCTTCGCGCTTTGGGCGTGTGTTAATAAAATGTGTCATCATCCTTTGTGGAAACTATGGATAAAGCAATCCCTGGCGTTTTCTGTATTAAATTATGCAGGAAGGTAGTGTATCGATTTTGTTAATGCTTTTAACCTTAATGGATTCTGTCACTCTTTGTGTGAAATCCGGTAGATACGTTATCATTTAATGTGTTGGTAGCCGAATGGTGTAGGTTACAACGAAATACTAATTGTACTGCATGCAAATACAGATCGGAATGGTGTAATATGGCACCTAATTGGAGTGTCGCAGGCCATATTTCCCTTTCTTATTCATTCAGTTTCAATTTATCTTTCTTTCTCTCTGTTCTCTCTGTATCTCTTACTGCGTACCTCTTTTTTCTACATCTACTCTCTTTCTTCTTTGTTTTCTCTCTTTCCTTGCATTTTATTTTTCTTTTACTGTATTTTCTGTTTTCTTTTCTTTCTCTCTATCTTTCTATTTCCTACATCTTCTCCTTTCCTTTTTCAATTTCCTTTACTATATTTTTCTCTCTGTCTTTCCTTTGTTCTCTCTCTCTTTAACCTTCTTTTCCTTCTCCATATTTTCTCCCTCCTATCTTCCTTACTCTATATATCTTCTCTTTTCCTTTCTTTGCATCTCTTCGTCTCTCTTTCGCCACTCGTTGCTTTTGTCTCTCACTTTCTTTATATTAGGTATCTTCTATTTTCCATTTTTCGATTCTCTCCGCATGCATAATTCTCCCCTTTCCTCTCTCTAATTCTCACTGTTTTACATCTTCCCCTTCTCTTCTTTTCTCTATCTTCATCTTCTCAGTTTCCTCCTCACTTTTCCGGATATCCACACGTGCAATCTTAACTGATGTGGCTGACTGTCAGGTACAGTCCCGGATTTAGTAGGGAGCTTAAGGGGACTTGGGGAACTTTGGAGGGCCTTCATCTGCAATGAGGCATCCACATGGAAATGGTAACTTTGAGAGAAGAGCAAAAAGGACCACAATATCTAAAATCAAGACACTCGAATGTCAAAAACATTTCCACGTGACACCTTGGAAACTGAAATGTTGCAGGCCAACCAGGCTCTGCGAATAGATTCACAGCAAGTATAATCCTCTGTGGAACGTGTTTTGTAGTCCATATGTTTGTAATTATGCATTCATTCTTTTCATCTCATCACCATTCGCCTCCATCGTAGCGATTTGACAAAAATGACATAAATGCGACGTTTAATTAATTAAATAAATCAAACAAACAAAGATCTTGTCGTGTATTCACACGCAGAGGTTAATTGATTCGCACACGTAAGTACTTCACAGTATAAAGATAGAAACGAGGATACAAAATAACGATTTAATACTAAACTTACAATAACCATTTCTAAGATGGCTGAACTCTCAATTTTTTCAATAACAACTTTACCAACAATTGAATATCGATTCAGATATTATGCACACTTAACATTCCCCCTCTTCCTTATTTGATTTAGTTATATTTCAGTCTATCAGGCGGTTTTCTCTGTCGAGAGGACCTCCTACACTGATGCTGCTGTTGTCGCTGATGTTGGCTGCAGGAATCATCCAAGTACGATGTAGATGGTTTGTCATTTGGCGTAGAAGCTTCAGGCGCCAAAGCTTCCGGCGCCACAGAACCACTGTCATTACTTCCACTTTTTCCCGTAATGAATAAGTCTTCATCGCAGAAAACCGATCCGCCGTCTTGACCTGTATCTGGTCCATGAATTCGTTCATCATTATCCTCCTCCTTCTTCTGACTTCCAAAATGATATCTATTTTTCTTGTCTTGCATCCATTTTAACTGATCTTCATGCACGACCCGGTTTCTACCTTCAACATTCACCAGCCATGTAACTTTGCTTTTCCGTGCTATAATTTCTCCCTTGACATACCTCATAGCATTCCTTTTGTCCTTAAATGGTAACATAACCCATACAACATCGCCTCTTTGGTTCACCTTTTGATCTGCTTCTGCTTTATCCCTTTCGCAGTTTTGATCTATTATTTCTTCCATTTGGGCGTCAAATTTATTCCTGAGAATGTAGGAAAATATAATTTGCTGTGGCGTTTTGTCACCTGATGCGTTATATTCGCTTCTCAAAGCTACCAATACTCTCTGCAACAATTCTTCAACGTTGACATGCGTATTCTTGTTCAATTGCTCCCGTACAGCACAGTCTAGCTTTGTCTTCACTGTCTGCACGTAGCGCTCGACCTGACCATTGCTTTCAGGATGGTACGCAGGAGAATGGTACAAATTGACGTGACGTTCATCACAGAATGTTTTAAATTCTGAAGATGAGAATGGGGGACCATTATCTACCACAATACACTTTGGTAGCCCAAAAATAGCGAAATGTTTAATTAGATAACGCTTTACTTCTTTAAATGAAGTAGACGAAACTCTATCACAATCTACCCATTTGCTGTAGGCATATACTATTATAATATAAGTAATACTTCTATACACAAAAAAATCCATATGCATCCTTTCCCACGGATGTCTGCATTCAGTCCATGCACTATAGTTCTTAGAACTAGTATTTGGCTTGACTGCCGCACAAACTTCACATTTATTTACATACTCTTCAATAGCCTTATCTATTCCTGGCCACCAATATCTCTCTCTGAGCATTACTTTCATTTTTACAATACCACAATGATCTTCATGGGCTCTCTGAATAATGTAATTTCGCACTCCTTTGGGAACAACCAGTCTCCGACCCCAATACAGTAACTCATCCGTAATGCATAATTCTGCCTGTCTTCTCTTGTACGCCAACAGTTCCTTCAATTCATCTCCTTTGAACCCTTTCACATCTTGTGGCCATCCATTCTTGCAATACGATTTCGTTAACTTAAGAATTTCATCTCGTTTCAAATACGTCAAAATCGCCTGCTTTGCATTCGGCGTAAGCGTAACCTGGTACACAAATTCTTCTTGCCTAGGATCATCATCATGTACATCAGGAAGTGGCAACCTTGATAACATGTCTGCAAGTTCAACCTTTTTAGTACATATTAGTTTGTATGTGAAAGAAGCCAAAAATAAGCACCACCTTTGAATGCGTGGCGACGCCATAATAGGAATTGTTTTTTCCATAGCTAACAATTGCTTAGCTGGCATTGAATCTGTCCATATTTCAAACAATCTACCTTGTACGTATTTTTGGAATTTCCTCACTGCATATACGATACATAAAGCTTCCTTTTCATGCATAGGATACTTAACCTCATGCTTATTTAACGTACACGAAATACATTCAATCGTACGCAATTCCCCTTGTACTTTATGGCATAATTGCGAACCTAATCCATTTTGAGATGCATCACACTGTATAATAACTTCTTTATTCTGGTCGTATGGAACAAGGACCTTGGTATTTTGCAAAGCCAGTTTAGCTGCCTCAAATTGCCGCTGACAATCATTTGTCCATTGCCACCGCACATTTTTCTTCAATAAATTGTAAAGATCCGACAAGATAATTGATAGGTTAGGCACACATCTTCTGTAAAAATTAATACCTCCAAGGAAAGCCTTTAGTTGTTTGGTGTTGCAAGGCTTTGGACATTGTATCAATGCATGCAGCTTCTTTTGAGAAGGATGTATTCCTTCTTTACTTAAAGTATATCCTAAATAATCAATTTTGTTTTTGAAGAATGAACACTTGCTCCAATTAACCTTAACATTGTACTCATTCAAACGGTTTAAAACTTCAAGTGTTCTGGATACTGCTTGTTCTAAACCCTTGCTAACAATAAGTAAGTCATCTTGGTATGGAATGACAAAATTTAATCCCTGTAGTATGCCTTCAATAGTTCTTTGAAATATTTGTGATGCGATCCGTACACCAAATGGCAATCTAGTATGTTGTACCAATCCCCATGGGGTATTCATTACTAGTAACTGTTTGGCTTGATCATCAAGTTTTATTTGAAGGTAAGCACTTCTGAGATCCAAGGTAACAAATACATCACATCCATTAACTTTTGGAAACACTTCGTCTATCCTGGGCAATGGATAAGTTACATTTTCAACATATTTATTCACAGTGTTCTTGAAATCGCAGCAAAGCCTCAAATTACCATCATTCTTACACACAACGACCATAGGACTCGCCCAATCACTTGAGTCAATCTTTTCTAGAATGTATTGCTCAATCAATTTGTCTAATTCAGACTTAACTTTGTCACGTAAACCATACGGAACATTATAAAATTTCTTAAAAATTGGTGTAATGCCTTGTTTCATTGGAATCGTGGCGGTAAAATGTTTAATTGGCTGCGACAAATCATTATCGAATAACTCTTTATATTCGTGCCTAATAAATTTGATTAATCCTTGCA